>NC_081425.1:69627803-69718004 GCF_949786415.1 Peromyscus eremicus | reverse complement strand
AACTTTACATATTCTTTTTTGTTGGGGGCGTGGGGGAATTTGAGATAGGGTTTCTCTGTGTAGCCCTGGCTGTCCCAGAACTCGCTCTATAGCCCAGGCTGGCCTCAAACTCACAGAGATTCGCCTGCCTCTGCGTAGGCTTGAAAGAGACAAAAAAGGTGATATATAGAGTTATAGAAACAAATACATAGTTTTAAAAAATAAAGTCATTAAAGAGACAGTAAAGGTACTATAAAAAATAAGCCACGTAAAAATGGATATTACACAGAGAATCTGGATTGTGTTGTCTTTGGGATTTTTACCTACAAAAAACATTTGATTGTAAAAGCTATAGAGTTATGCCAAAATGTATATTTTAAAGATACCTTGACTTCAAAATTTGGATATAAGGATATGTTGCTTTGGAAAAGAGTCTCTTTTGTTTCCACAGAAAGCCAGAGGCTATGGATTTGTTCCAGATTAAGATACATCAGGTTTGACCAGCCCAGACCCCCTGAAAGGTCTCCAGTGACACCATGGCCCAGATGATTCAACGTTCAGAATGGTTTCAAGGCAACTGGCTCAGACGATACAGCCTCACGGACTACTCCATGATCCTAAAATTTTCTTTATGTCCCCATAAGATACAGCGCCCCCCTCCAGCAGGAAGTAGTAAGAAAAGCTACGCCCAAATTCCCAAATATACCAAGCTGGCTTTAGAGATGGAATTGGCTCACTCCTCCTCTAAACCCAGACATATTGCTCAAAAAAAAAAAAAAAAAAAATGGTTAAGAGATTCTTGTGTCCCAAATCAGAAGAGCCCTCTGGTGTGGGACAGAGAAAAACCAATATTTTTATTTAAATCAGGTTGATTATAAATACAATCTCTTTCTAAAACAAAAAGGGGGATAGTTTAGATATGATAGGATGAAAGGGTAGATTAATGAACCTACTTTTAAAGAGTAACAACTTGTTTAAAATGTTTTACATTGCTACAGATTTTAGTTTATTGATACAGCCGCCCGAGTGCTGGAATTAAAGGCCTGTGCCACCACCACCTGGCTCAAACTTTACATATTCTTTTGCCATGCTTTTAGTCAGTACTTTAGAAAAATTACAACCTGCACAACCAATACTGATCTTTGTCCTAAACATTAAAAAGTTTGAATCATTCCCTTGGGTTACCTTTATCACCCTGCTGTGTGTGCATGAGTGTAGACATATGCATGAGTGTGCAGGTGCCCTCAGGAGCCCCAGGCATTGGAGCTGGAGTTACAGGCAATTATGAGCCACTTGATGTGGGTTCTGGGAACGGAACTCAGGTTCTCTGAAAGAGCAGGAGTACTCTTTTTTTGTTGTTTTTTGTTTTTGTTTTTTGTTTTTCGAGACAGGGTTTCTCTGTGTAGTTTTGCGCCTTTCCTAGAACTCGCTTTGTAGCCTAGGCTGGCCTCGAACTCACAGAGATCCACCTGCCTCTGCCTCCCAAGTGCTGGGATTAAAGGGCTGTGCCACCGCTGCCTGAGCAGGAGTACTCTTAATCACTGAGTCATCTTACCAAATTCATGAACTATTTCTTTGCCAAACGAGACACAATTTCATGGAAATAATAATATAATAATAATAGTAATTTGTGTATAAGTAGTATAAGCTAGGAAGATGATGGATATTCTAAGCTAGTGATCAACAATCTCAAAGGTCCTCTTTTGTCCCCCTGCAGGAGTAGGGTTACATGGCTATATATCTGCCACACTCACCTTTTTAATGTAGATGCTGGGATTTGAACTCAGGTCCCCATGCTTATATTCTTATCCATAAAGCCGTCTCCTCAGCACCATTTTTAAATATTTATTTTGAGTGTGCTATATGTATATGCACATGTTGGGGGTGTGCACATGCATGTGGGGGACCAAAGGACAATTTTCTTTTCTGTGTCTCCCTCAACTGCTTTCCACTTTTTTTAAAAGAGATGTTCTCACTATGTAGTCCTAGCTTGTCTGGAGTTCAATGTGAAGACCAGGATGGCCTTGAACTCTCAGAGATCCACCTGCCTCTGTCTCACAGCTACCGGGATTAAAGGTGTGAATCACCACACTTAAGACAGGGTCTCTCACAGAACTGGGGGCCTCACTGATCTGGCTTAGCTAGCTGGCTAGAAAACCCTAGGGACCCTCCTGTCCCCACCGTCAGTGCTGGGATCACAGGCATGCTGGTATGGCTGGTTTTCACACGGGTGGTTGGGATCCACACTCAGGTCCTCCTACTCATGCCAACAACTACATCATAATTTCAAACCATTCTTTCCTTAAATTTTTATCTATCTCTTTGTTTGAGTCAGGGTTTGTCTATTATGTAGCTCTGGCTGTCCTGGAATTTGCTATGTAGACCAGGGTGGCCTAAACTCACAGACATGCCCCTGCCTCTGCCCCCCCCCCCCCCCCCCCCCCCCCCCCCCCCGTGCTGGGATTAAAGGCGAGTGCCACTATGCCTGGCTCTTTTGGGGAGTGTGTGTGGAAACAGCCTGCTATGCAGTACAGCCCAGGCCCAATTTTTCTTTTTCCCCACCCATAATACTATAATAAGGAAAGACCACAGTTTAAAGACAAATATTATAGAAATCATCTCCTCAAACTCAACAATAGTTTTGTTTTTTTTTTTTTTTTTTTGAGTTTTTTTCAAGACAAGGTTTCTCTGTGTAGCTTTGGTGCCTGTTCTGGATCTCGCTCTGTAGACCAGGCTGGCCTCGAACTCACAGAGATCTGCCTGCCTCTGCCTCCCGAGTGCTGGGATTAAAGGTGTGTGCCACCACCGCCCAGCTTCAACAATAATTTTTAATCTTTGTATGACTGAATAAAAACAAGGCTTCAATGGGTGAAATAAAAATTTGCACCTCAGTTCCAAAACATAAATTAGAATTCCTCACAGTTAGCAACAATAGCTACTGAATGAAGGCAGTGGAGTCTAAGGGGATGTTTCCTTTCCTTTCCTCTCCGAGTCACTCACCTGTGGCTGCAGCACCATCTTGAGTGGTACTGAGAGTCTTTGTCCTGGGCTTTGTCCTGGTCCATGATCTGAGCCTGCTGTACAGAGGAAAGTGTCAATGGCTGGGCTGTAGGGGGCGGCTGTGGTTGTGGTTGTGATGACGGAGGCTGTGGTACAATCTGAATTTTCTGCTGTGGCTGTTGCACCTGCAGCTGAATGGTTACTACTTTGGCAGGCTGCCCCTGGGCATTCTTGGCTTGAGTCAAGGCTGCCAGCTGGTTGCCCTGTAACACTATCTTGCCTGGTAGACTCCCTAACACAACATGCCGATGTCCTTGGGGACCTCCGGATTGTGGCTGTTGGAGGACCAAGGTGATGCGTTTCGATTCACCCTACAATAGAAAAAGGAAATCACAGAAGAGGGACATTAAAGAACATTATATACAGAAATATTTACACCAGCATTCTTCATTTGAGACTCATAAAACTGAGTGTCAGAGGAGAATCCATTTTTGTTTACTGTCCAATATGTCTCTAGAGCATCTTTTCTGTAACACCTCTACCCAGTGGGTATCAAGTCTATCACACACACACACACACACACACACACACACACACACACACACACACACCTTTTAATAGCTATCTTCTAAGGCAGGCATTTAATGTTTAGAAATTAGGACAAAAATTCTTAAGAGTAAAATGAGCCATGCCTCCACACCTGTTCCATTAGCTTTAATGCCTACAAATGCTCCCAACATTGCTGGTCCTTTATTCAGAGCTCTGCCTCTGTATGATAAAGAGGAGGAAGAGGACAGAAGCAGGAGTGACAACAGGAGAGGCAGGTGCAGCGGCACATGTGTGTAACCCCAGCTTCAGGAGGCGGAGACGGAGGACTTCAAGTTTGAGGACAGCCTGGATGGACTACATAGTGAGAACCTCTCAAAAACAAACAAAAACCCCCAAAACTGGTGTGATGGCACACACCTCTAATCCCAGCAGTAAGAAGGTGGAGGAAAGTCGATCTCAAGTTTGAGGCCAGCCTTCCTTGGCTATATAGAATCCCAGGCCAGCCTGGGCTATACAGCAAGAATCTGTCTCAACAAATAAATAGATCGATAAAAGGAGCACTTAACAAGTCTTGCAAATATGTTCCCAGAACATCCTCTATATTCAATGACAACTTATAGCATACATTTACTGTGAATTTTTGTTTAATGTCCATATTTCCCTGCAGACTGAGCTCTGGAAGGACAGAGACTGTTCACTGTATTCAGCACTGGGTAGGTACATTGCAGCATGTAGTAAGAGCTGTCAAAGCTTATGCTGAAAAGCAAAGACAGCTAGGCAGTAGTGGCACATGCCTTTAATCCCAGGACTTGGAAGGCAGAGGCAGGTAGATCACTGAGTTCAAGACCAGCTTGGTCTACAGAGAAAGTTCCAAGACAGACAGGGCTATACAGAGAAACCTTGTCTTGAAAGAACCAAAAAAAAAAAAAAAAAAAAAAAAAAAAAAGACAGTTAGGCATGGTGGTTAGTGCTTATAACCCCAACATTTGGAGACTAAAGCAGGAAGAATACCATGAGCTTGGGACTAGGCCCAGTTAGAGTGACTTTGTTCCAAAAAAGTGCACAGGCTACAAGATAGAGCTAAACAGACTTTCCTATAAACAGTTCTTATATACCTGTGTTCTCTCTCCCTCCACCCTCACTGTTCCTAAGTCCTCTATGAAACCACAATTCATCTCCCCTTTCACTCAAGTCACCTGGGTAGGTGTAGAAGTCAGTGTAACTGCAGGCTTCAGTGGGGGCCCTGTAGCCCCAGGGTTTCCAGCAGGAGCTGAACCCTTAACTGGCTGGAGGACTAGCTGCTTCACTGGTCGGCTCGGCTGGACAATGCGCTGAACAGCAGCCTGGTTCCCAGGGACCTTGGTTGCCAACACTGTATTACCAGAGACAATGGAAACACCTGGTCGAAGGGGTGTACCAGTTAGCACTTTGGTAAAAGTGACTTTCCCACCATTGGCTGTGCCAGCCACTAGGGGCTGAGCTGTACTGGTGATACCTTGTGCCTGAATTTGTGCCACATGGGCACCTGTGACTGAGGAGTTTGGTGGGGCTTTAAGGATAACAATCTTCGGGGCTGACTGAGATGGTTGTCCTCCAGTATTACTGGGAGAGACAGCTGTGGCAGAGACACCCATGAAAGGATTCCCTTGGCTCAGGATCTCTTGGCTCTTGGAGACCTGCAAGAGTCCCGATGTTGGCATTGATGTCTGTAAGACAGGTTGGGCTGGCTGCTCCTGGCTGGCGGGCTGAGTGGTATAATCATGCAAGGTTAAGGATTCTGGAGCTGGAGCTGTGGATTCTTTGGGAAGTTCAGGGGGAGCTGTTTCCTCTGGTGGGGGAACCAGGTCACTTGCTGATGAATTTCCCACATCACCACCTCCACCATCTTGGTTCATCTGATCCAAGGAGTCCAGAGAGCTTGGCAGTCCAAGAGCTTCTTCAATGGGGTCTTGAGTGACCTGATTAAAGCTGTCATCAGTCAGAGAGTCCAGGCCAAATAAATTTGGGTCATCAAACAGATCCATGATGGGGTCTGCCATCTTGGAAAAGTAATGAAGGGTATTTGTTGAAGGTCTGGGGAGGGAAGGGGAGGGGGGGAAATAGTTCTCCCCTCCCCTTCCCTATTAAGAAAATAATGTACACAGTGCACGAAAACTATTCTTCAAGGGAAGAGACAAGAAACAGTGCATGTCAGATTGTCCTGACCTTCATGGAGCAAGATAGTCAAGTCTTCAGAGGAAAAGATGGAACTCCTGTGAAGGAATATAAATATAAACAAAAATTAGCAAAGTTGGTGATTTCAATGAAAAGTTCTAAGGTACCATCTTAATAGCCATTTCCATTAAAATAATAAGAGGACAATATGAGGAACTTTGTAGATGGACACACGGTAAAGAGAATATCCACATTTCTGTCTCAAAACTAAAAAAGAAGAAACAAACCCCTTTAGGCTCTTATATCTCCACACCTTGAAGTTTCTACCAAGAATATTCAGCTTGTTGGGTGTGGTGATACATACTTTGATCCCCGAACTTGGGAGGCAGAGGCAGAAGGGTCTCTATGAGTTCCAGGCCAGCTAGCCAGAGTTACACAGTGAGACCCTGTTTCCAAAAGCCAAAGAAACAAAAACAAACAAATAATACCCCAAAAAACATTAAGCTTGTTTCTGTCCATTTCTTTATATAGTTAGCTTTTTAAGATAATGATAAGGAAATTTATATTCACTCACTGTTAAATTGGCACAACTCTAAAATGCAGCAAGAACATCTATAAAGGTAGATTAAAGTTTCTGGATACATTGTTATAAATCTTTCATTCCAGATACTTCTACCTATGACTGGCAAAAGCAAGACACCTGTAACCAAGCTCATAACACAATGTGAACTGAGTCCAGTGTAGTTTCTCCACCAGTATTTCAATAAGCAATTATACACAGCATTTTGTGATGTCTTCTTCAATGCCTTTCTTATATTTAAGATCAAAAACATTTGCTGGATGTGGTGGTGCATGCCTTTAATCCCAGCACTCAGGAGGCAGAGGCAGGTGGATCTCTGTGAGTTCAAGGCAAGCCTGGTCTACAGAGCGAGTTCTAGGACAGCCAGGACTGTTACACAGAGAAATCTTGTCTCAAGAAACCAAACCAAAACAAAAAATTTTCTTTGCAAGAGAGACTTAGCATTTCAATTCTAACTTATATGCCCAACTTTTCCCTCCTACCATTACCTATACATATACTACATTCCCACATGGCACAGCTCACTTGATGAGTCCTTGTGCCTATAATACTATAGCATATACATGGAACATAGCTTCATCCAGGCCTTTACCCCACTCCACACATCCCTTCCAGCAAAGATACTACCCAACCTAAGGCTCTTTAACCCAGCAATTTATGATGACTTGATCATCTATTTGCTTTAACTACCCACAGCATTATATCTTATTGAGGCATGCATGATTTTAGTTTCTTTTTTTTTTTTTTTTTTTTTTTTTTTTGGTTTTTCGAGACAGGGTTTCTCTGTGTAGCTTTGCGCCTTTCCTGGAACTCACTTGGTAGTCCAGGCTGGCCTCAAACTCACAGAGATCCGCCTGGCTCTGCCTCCTGAGTGCTGGGATTAAAGGCGTGCGCCACCACTGCCCAAGCATTTTTTTTTTTTTTTTTTTTTTTGGTTTTTGATTTTAGTTTCTTATCCATATCCTGTGAAGGCCCAAACCATTCCTTTGTGCGAGTTATAGAAACTACCAAAATCTCAGGATGCTTGTCTAATATGTCCGAGAAAACTGTCGTAAGTGCATAAAAGTGAACAATTATGGATCTTATTCAGGGTTTAATCTCCAGAACAATGTACTATGACCCAGCTCCTGAGAAATCCTTGATGGTGGGAACTGCCTTACTTCCCTGTGGATCCTCAAGAAATCTGCAGGACAGCACACACAGAAGCCATCCAACGAACAGTTAAAGATAATACTTGCTCACATTACTGGAATGAGCTATTCAGTTTTCACAGAAATCATAATGTATTCCTTGATGCTAACATAAGACAGTTCGAAAGCCTCCTATCCTGAAAAATGGCTTTAAGTTCATGAAAATGCTAGGGTGAAACAAAGGAAATTAAAGAACCACATAATGCAAGTACCTGAAAAAGAGGAGAAAAGGAGAGAGGGCTCGGCAACTCAGAGCACTGGCTGCTTTTCCAGAGGACCACATGGAGGCTCACAATCATCCCTAACTCCAGCCCTAGGGTATCCAATGTCCTCTTCTGGTCTTTGTGGGCATGAGGCCTGCACATGCTACACAGACATACATGTACACAAAACACCCACACACAGAAAATAAATGAAACACACACACACACACACACACACACACGCGAAAAAGATGTTTGTTCTTGGGCTAGTGAGATGGCTCAATGGATGACGGTGCTTGCTACACAGGCCTAGTGACCTGAGTGCATTCAATCCCCAAACCCGTGAAAGGCAGAGGAAAAGAACTGACCCCACAAAGTTATCCTCTGACCTCCACACATCCACCACAGCATGCACATCCACATCCATAATAATAAACCTTATAAAAGATTTTAAAAGAGTATATAATGTCATGGCAATCCAGGAAAGCCTGACTTGATAGCTATCTGAAGACATCAAATAAGAAATCTGTCAGAAATATAATGTAGATCTGACAAAAAAAGACTTTCTCATAGGATGTTCAAGCTGTGTGTGTGCACGTGTGAGCATGGTCATGTGCATTGGGGGTGGGGGCTGAGGTGCTCTTGCTTTTGTTTTTCAGATAAGGTCTCAGTATGTAACAGGGGTTATCCCAGAATTACCTCAGACTCACAACCCTCCCAAGGGTTGGGGTAACAGGTATGTGCTACCAGTGGGCTCGGCTTCTAGTCATCCTTAGAAAACAATATAATGTAGGTCAGGATCTCCTTCTGGCTTCAATAACTGTATACTTTTCAAGTCTCAAGATGTGTATCAATTCCTATTTGGGGCCAAACTAGTCCAGCAGCTTATTCCAACTTCTAGTATTTGCCCACAAATTACTCAAAATGGCAGTCAGCACAGTTAAGCATATTTTTTGATTTAATGAAAAATCTATCTATTCAATAAGTTTATGTGTTTCCTTAAGTCTCATCAACTTTTTAACTAATTATGCCCCATTTTGCCATCTATGATCTTTCATCTTCTACTTACAGTCAGAGAAGTTATACTAAACATCTGTAGCTAAATATCATACAGAAGCAATAGCAAGGACAGTGTGGTAGTTCATGCCTGCAGTCCCAGCATAAACACCACTACAATGAAAATTTATACTAACTACAAGTTTAAACTGACAATAATTTATAGATGTATTTATACTTCATGATACCTTGTTATCTATTCATTCTAGTCCCACTGCACTGAATAAGGGGTAAAACTCAAGCAAAGATCTTTAAAAAAATATTTATAAGATAGTTTTCTATGTTGTCTAAACTGGCTCTGGGTTTGGCAATCCTCTCTGCATCAGTCTCTGAAAAACTAAGATTATAAGCATGTGTCACTTTGTCCAGAAATTTCTTTTTTCACCTTGTAGTACTGAACCTAGGGCTTTGGGGATGCCAAACAAGAACATCACCACAGAGTTAATTTTCCCTTTTCTATTTTTTAAATTTAAATTTATATTTTGGGCCCAGCATGGTGGCATACTTTTAATCCCAGCACTTGAGAAGCAGAGGCAGGGGGATATTTGTAATTTCAAGGCCAGCCTGGTCTACATAGCAAATTCCATGACAGCCAAGGCTACATAGAGAGACCTGTCTCAAAAATATATATTTCTAGTCGGGTGGCGGTGGTGTGTGCCTTTAATCCCAGCACTCAGGAGGCAGAGCCAGGTGGATCTCTGTGAGTTCAAGGCCAGCCTGGTCTACAGAGCGAGATCCAGGATAGGCACCAAAACTACATGGAGAAACCCTGTGTGTGTGTGGGGGGGTTATATCTATCTATCTATCTATCTATCTATCTATAATCTTTAAATTTTTTGTATGTATGTTTTGTTTACATGTATGCCATTGCACCCCATGCATGCCTGTGCTGCCTGCAGAGGTCAGAAAGGGGCATCAGGTCTTCTGGAACTGGAGTTACCAACAGTTGTGAGCCCCCACGTGGGAGCTGGGAAATAAACCCGGGTCCCCTGGAAGAGCTCTTACCCATGCAGCCATCTCTGCAGCCCCTCAATTTACCTTTTATTTAGACAGTGTCTCACTAAGTTGCATAGTCTGGCATTGAAATTATTCTGTAGACTGAGCAGGCTCTGCACTTGTGGTCTTCCTACACCAGCCTTCAAAGGACCTGTGTTTACAGGTCTGCACTACCAGACTGAAGCAAAGATGTTACATTTCAATGAGAAACAGTAACTAAACTTTTTCCCCCTGAAAAAGTTCACTACATGTGACTGAATTATTAATATTTAAAAATCAGTGCATTATCTCTTGGTCCTTGCTCCCCAAATTTCTTTTTGGCCAAATACAGATGTATTGGTGTGGGCTGAAGCATGAGAGTTAAGACAAAAAGACACAGTCAGGCACACTAGAAAACCAGGTGTGGGCTTCCTTGAGTTAGTTACTTTTTGTTTCTTTGTAGACAGGTTTCTCTGTGTAGCCCTAGACACAGTCAGGCACACTAGAAAACCAGGTGTGGGCTTCCTCGAGATAGTTACTTTTTTGTTTCTTTGTAGACAGGGTGGGCTGACGGCAAACCCAGCTGGGTTTAAAGGTGTGAACCACCAGGTGTACTACCACCCCTAGTCTTACTTTTTTTTTTTTTAAACCAGGGTCTTTGTAGCCCAGAGTGGCCACAAATTTGCAACAATCCACCTGCCTCAGCTTCCTGAGTGCTCAGATTGTAGGCATGAGCTCTTACCTGGCTCTTTGACCACATTTCTTCTTTCTACTTGTCAGTCTGGGTTCCATAACTCAAAAGCCTTCCCAGATGTGGTGGCTCACACTGCAACCCCAGAATTTGAGAGGCTGAAGCAGAAGGACTGCTATGAGTTTGTGGACAGCCTGAACTACAGAGGGAGTATCAGGGCAGCCAAGGCTACATAGCAAGACTGTCATAAAATAATCCCTGCCTCCATCCAACCCTTGCAACTGACTTGATCCCACAATATAGAGTATTATTACTTCTCAATCCCTAACCTGTAGTCAACTCCCCTCTGAGAGGTTTTAACCCAAGCTCCAGATTCTCTGACTCCCAATTTAAACCTCCTGGATTTTTACAGGTTCAAACCTCCCCAACCTCTACCTTTCTTCATTGCTCCACTCCTTTACTGCCATGGACCATCCTGCCTGCATCAATATACATACAGCTTAGTTTACCAGCTTAGACGTTTCATCAAGTCTCTGTCTACAGCTCAAACCCTGGTCAAACAAATGAATGGATGGTCTGCCGGGTTTAAGGTAAAGCAACTATCTAGATAATAAAGTGATATCAGACTTTTGTCTTACTAAGAGTGAAAATGCAGTCTTGACCTACCACTGCCCCAAAGAGAAGCACATGCATGTACCCTAAAGGAAAGTCAGGATTTAGTGGCTGTACTTAATCACTTTCCATAATCAAAATAAATATACAGACTCATGACACAAATCCTGGGGGTTGACAGTGGAGAAGAAAAAACAAAACAGAAGTGTAGTTGAAATTCAAGGCCACCTATCTACAAGCTCTAAATAAAACAGATATTGCCAGAAAAGTATCATCTGTTGTCTTCTCAGAGTCCCCCTCTTCTCAGAAGTCAATCCAAATTGGTGTTCTACAGCCTCACCACTTCCGACACAATTCCTGTACTTGGGGGAGGGGGGGTCTCAGTGCTCCCACTCTCCGATCCTCGTGTTTTGCCTCAACCTTGCTCATTTCTACTACTTGTGTGTCTTATTAAGTAGATTTAATCTATTGCATTCATCTACCCCAAAGTCTTCATGCCTTTCAACAAAACAGTGACTGCAAACGGATGGAAGGTATGTATGCTGAGAAAAGGCTTATGGCTTAGGACAGGGTGGGGAGTGTAGTTTTTAAACGTGCACCAGCATTACGGTTCTGTATTTGTAGTTTTACACTTCCTTTCTATTATTGTCAGTACAAGTGCCAGTAAAAAACAATGGGCCAGGGAGCTGATGTCAGTAGAAAGAAAACAGCATGAAAAAAGTTACTAGTATCTCTGGGCTGGGGTAAGAGTTCTCACATTATTCCCAAAGGGCATTTATCATAGTTTATCATTTACATTGAAAGAGAAACACTACAAAGACATCATTTCATCATCTAAAAGATGAAGTTATATAAACTGAACTACAGACATGGATTCTCCATTTATAGATTTCTCTATACTATACATCCTTAAAGGACAATGAACAAATGCCATATTGAGCAATACTGATCCTTTTCTATAGTATAGTTTTAGAGAGCACTGCTCATGCCCACCAAATCTCTATGCTCAAAGATTCAGAAAATAAACTTTTTTTGTTTTGTTTTGTTTGAGACAGGGTTTCTCTCTGTTGTTTTGGTGCCTGTCCTGGATCTCATTCTGTAGACCATGTTGGCCTCGAACTCACAGAGATCCGCCTGGCTCTGCCTCCCAAGTGCTGGGATTAAAGGCATGCGCAACCACCGCCCGGCAAAAATAAACTTTTTTACTTCAAAGTATAAGCCTTGTTGGAAATTGTATCATTTTCAGGAGAATGAGCTAGAGACAGGCATGAACTCCAGATATTAAGACACAGGATGGATAAGGGAAGTTTAATTTAAACAAGAAATACCTTGAAAATAAAATAATTATGAAAGTTAAAAAAGAAACAAAACAAAAAGCCCAATATAATTTATAGTAAGGGAGCACTAAGAAACTATGTTATAGAAACATGTGTGAGACCAGAGAGTCTCAAACCTTAAAGATAAACGAGAAATAGACATCCAAAGTGAAAGAAATCACAAGCTGGGGGTCAGAGAATGATAAGGATGGAAGGACACAGAACACAAGAAATGAAGCTAATAACTTGGAGCCACTCAGGCTTCCTCAAATAAATCGAGAGCCTAGGCCATATTCTCTGTCTTCATCATTCTGTCAAACGAGTGGCAACTCTGTTTCTGTTTTCTAATCACTGTAGGAAAAAAATACCCACAATTTTAAGGGTGTAGACATTTGGGGGCAAATATGGCTGGTAACAGAGAGCACTTCGTTAAAAACAGGGAAAGCTAAATAGCCAACCATGAAACCTAAAAGCATGTATTTTTCAGAGGCCAAGAGGGAAACTATAGAAATTAATGTTACTCATACGGGGAAAGGGAAGGAAGTAGAATTGATGGAGAGGAAAACGCTACTGGAAGTGGGGGTAGGAAGGGGGGTCGGGTACATTACCTGCTCTTACTGCCGGGGTTGGTGCCAGTAAGGCCCATACGGCAGAGGCAGGCACAGGCACGGGCGGGAGACTTCAGGCAACTAGATCCCCCAAATGGAGTTGAAGTACATGCACTTGAGCAAAGGAGCTATCCGGGGCACCCTCCGAGGTGGGGATGGTCAAGATAGGAAGATGCGGGGGGGTGGGGGTGGGGGTGTGATGCCTGGGGAAGAAGCAACGTTAGGACGCAAGCTGCAGGCTGAGAGGCCTAGCAAGCCCCGAGGGAGAAAAGGCCCTGCACCTCACCCCGATGGGAGGCAAAGGTGGCTTTACCTGCGGTGGCCGTGGGGCCGGTTCGCTTCTCGCTGTCTCTCCAGCACCAGTTCCCCTCCTTCTGCGCAACCTAACTTGATGTGCTTGCCCGCCCCACACGCTCATTGGCTGAATCCCACTGCCACTCAAACAAAGGCGCAGAGACGCAAAACAGCGCAAGGGCGGGACTAGAGACAGCTCCCTTCCCCCGCAGGTTAGGTTGAGAGTACACAGCGAGGCCTATCCGGTTTCTAGGGCCAAGACCAAGCCTGCAGCTTGCTTGAAAACGAAGGTGCGGGAGAGCAATCCTGAAGGTTGATTCTTAGCACCCACACCGCTCACACAGCCGAGTGGAGCTCTGGGAAGGTGTTCTGCACTAGGCCAGCTCCGCCTCCCTCTGGAACCCCTGCCTTCCGGCAGCTCTGTCACTCCCTCCCACTCCCCACCACAAGGTGCCCAGGAGATACCAGGAGGCAGTACACTTGCTGGGCACACAGTCTTTCGCTCTTCCAAGATAAAACACTCCATGCTACAACCCAGGAAGCTAACTGGCTTGCATGCTTGACACTTAGGCTTCCACAAAGTTAACTTAGGCGCCTCTAACAATTCTGTGACCCGGTGCCCTCCAAAATACACACCCAACCCTACCCCCAGGCTCGGCCCCCATCCTCTTTCTCTCCAAACAGTCCATTTGACTTAGCTGTCACGTCACTGTCCATTCCCAGTGTCCCTGAGCAGTCTAGCGCCATAGTGAGGGTATGCAAGCTTGAGTCCCCCAAAGTAAAACTGCAAACAGCTGTTTTACTCAGGACCACTGTTTACTCTGAAAAATATCCTTAACATGGAAATCTTATTTTTCTGTACTCTGGGCTCAGAACAGGAAAAAAAAATCAACTTGAACTTAGACTTCCTACTTTTGAAGACTTCAGTGTTACCTACCACTAGACAGGCCAGGAACACCCAGTTAGATTGTAGTATTATTAAGGCTTCCTATTCACGCTGGCTCTGAAACCTCCTCCGTACTTAGCATCCAATTAACTGCCAAGTCCTACTGACACTACTGCAATGTATCAGAACAGACTTCAGAGCCCGCATTGCGCTAAGTCCACCACTTTGTATAGATGAAAAAATGGCGCGGCTGAAGAATTCAACTAAGAAACTAAGTAGCAAAGTCAGGACTTGTAACTCTGTTGCCTTCTCGCTTACTTATGCAGTTGTTAGTAAAAGTCTCATAAGTGATCTTTTTGTCCCTCCTAATTCATCCTGCTACACATTAATATTCTAATATACAATGTGACCAAATGAACTTCATGCCTAAGAACTTTCAAAGACATCCTGTTACTCTTGTAACTGTGTAGGGCATGTCTGCAACCTCAGCACTCAGGAGGCTAAGGCAGGCGAAAACAAAATTTATTAGCATGCCTTGCCCTATTTATATTAGTTTCCACTATTATTTGGCATAAACATTTACACGCTAAAAGTCAAGTTACTATTGCTATATTTTTTCTCAGATTTGGTCTAGTCAATACTGCTGCATTCAAATTGTATACGACCCTTGATTCAAAATCTTATGTTCTAAGATCTACATTTCTTCATTCATTACTTCAATTCTTGTTGTCTGAGACAAGGTCTCACAATACATAGTCTAGATTGCCTTGGAACTCACTATGTAGCCCAAGCTTGCCACAAATTCATGGTGATTCTCCTGCCTCAGTTTCCTCAGTGCTGGACAGCCATATTTCAGGATTACCATGCCCAGTTATCTGAACATTTACGGAGCAGACAGTATACTACTAAGTAATTTGATAATATTAGGAGGTCCCCCCCCCCAAAAAAAAAAACCCTACCCACCAGGCACGATAGTCTATGCCTGTGATTCTAGCACTTGAAAGGTGGAGACAGGAAGATCACATATTCAAGGCCAGCTTGAGTTAAATGGGACCCTGTTTAAACAAAAACAAAAACAAACAACAAAAAACAAGACAGAGGGCAGGAGAGAGAGAAAGATATAATCCCTACTCCTATTAGATGTGTGTATATGTGGGGAAAAGGTAAACAGTAGGCACCATGAGAAAACTAACAAGTGGGCAAGTATAAACAGTTATAATGCAAGATGGTAACACAAGGTGGTAGTAATACAACCAGCAGGGGTCATTACAGGGACATAAGGAGAAGGTAATTAATTTAGGAGGAAAAGATACCAGGAAGTAGTTTCTTAAATGATAGGAGATAGGTTAAGAAAGGAATATTCAAGCTGCAGAGACAGCAAGAGGGAAGGCAAAAACAGAAGCATGAAAAAGAAAAGCAGTATGTGACACATAATTCTGTGGTGCAATCCTACCAACATATAAGTCACAGGAAACTGGACAGGTAAATCTGAAGGGCAGGCAAGGGTCAGATATTCGAGAGCCATTTTCTTACAGGTAGATAGCAATCTACAGAAACACATGAATGACATGATCAGAACTAACTTTAGAACTAACTGGCTTCGAGGGATGGAAGAACAGAAGATGGGGTCAGTCAGGAGGGTGCCTGGGTCCGGAAAAGAGGTAGATACTGGAGACTGACTAATGTGTTTTTCTGTTCAGCAATCAAAGGCATATATACTATGAGATAATTATGCAGGAGACCTTGAATGGTAAACTCTAGCCACAGAGCCCCACTGATCAGCATTATGACTCTGGTCTCTGGGGGCATGCCTCTCTTGCTTTCAGACCATCTTTTAAACCTTAATTTTGTGAGCCATCTGGTAACCTTCCAATAAATTCCCTTTCTGAATCCTACCTAACAAGATAATTAAAGTCTGAACTATAGCAATATGATTCAAAATATGATGGGAGGAAGGAACAGGACCCACAAATATACGAGATAAAAATCAGTAGAATATGGAATTTAGCTATACTGAATGAGTTGTTTACAGCATGTTAATTTGTGACATTCAATCGACTGGCTGTACAAAAGTGTACTTTGGTGACAGATTGAGAGAATTTTCATAACTAGGTGGTTGGTTTAAAAGTGGAGACTATGAAATGTGAGCAATAGGCCAAGTATAAGAAAATCTGCTCTAATATCCTTGAGAGACTAGAAGATGTTGGTGTCTGTGAGGAATTAGAGAAACCAGGATTTCACTACATAGCCCTGGCTAGCCTGGAACTCACAGAGATTCACCTGCCTCTGCCTCAGGAGTTAAAACTGTGGATCAGGGATTAAAAAAGTCCACCACACCTGGCCTCCCTAGGTCCATTTTTTTTAAAAGATTTATTTATTTATTATGTATACAGAAGAGGGCACCAGATCTCATTACAGATGGTTGTGAGCCACCATGTGGGTGCTGGGAATTGAACTCAGGACCTCTGGAAGAGCAGTTGGTGCTCTTAACCTCTGAGCCATCTCTCCAGCCCCCTAGGTCCATTTTAAACAAAGTAGCTACTATAAGAAATATATATCCAAGATGAAGAGAGAAATTTTGATTTCTCCAAAGTTAGAAATGTAGAGTTGTATGTAAAATCTCTACCTTTAACTGTAGACAACTAATTTAATACTAAGCAGACTAAACAAAACAGTTAGCTGGAGGCCAAAAGCAGCTTGGAATAGAAGGCAAGAGCTAATAAAAAGAAGATGTGAGGCTGGGCAGTGGTGGTGCACGCCTTTAATTCCAGCAGAGGCAGGCGGAGCTCTGAGTTCCAGGCCAGCCTGGTCTTCAAAGTGAGTTCCAGGCCAGCCTGGGCTACACAGTGAAACCTTGTCTTGAAAAACACAAACAAACAAAAAAGAAAAGGGGGAGGGACATTAGAATTCAAGGAACAGAATGAGCTATGTCAACTTAAAAAACAGAGCTAGAGATAAGGAAGCCAGCATAATGTCACAGAAGCAAGGACAGCAGAGATATGTAGGATGAAGGACAGTCAATTATATCAAAGGAAAAATATCTACTGGAGGGGATGGAGAGAGAGCGCAGTAGTCAAGTACACTCAGTTCCCAGCACCCACGTGGCAGCTCACAACTATCCAATTCTAGTTCCAGGGGATTCGACGCCTTCTTTTGGCCCCTGAAGGTACTAGGCACACATGTGACTGCAGAAAATCACCCTGTCCTTACACATCTTCCCCATCTTCAAGGCTCCATAGCTGGGTTTTCACAGTCTCTGTAACCACTTCTCTGCTATTTTCTCTGCTCTGCTGATCCTGGGATACTGAGTTTCCCTTAGGCTCCCAGCTCTTTTCTTTTCCTGCTATACTTTCTTCTCAAGGATGTCTAACTCAAATATACAGCCTAAATTACTACTCATTCTTTTCTCCAATGAATGATCTACATGCCCTCATGTCTTTCATTTCTACCTCTGAGCAAGGTCTCACCTCTGAACCTGCTGCTCTAGCTACCGACTTCCTCAACATTCCTTCTTGGTGGCCTCTCCAGTCTTCCACCACACATGACCACCTTCCAGTAACCTCCTGTCCAATCACAGCCAGAAACAGACATCCTCTTCTTTACCTCCCACATCCAACATTTAAAAATCGTATCTTCTAGCCAGGCGGAGGTGGCACACGCCTTTAATCCCAGCACTCGGAAGGCAGAGCCAGGCAGATCTCTGTGAGTTCGAGGCCAGCCTGGTCTACAGAGCGAGATCCAGGACAGGCACCAAAACTGCACAGAGAAACCCTGTCTCAAAAAAACAAAACAAAAAAAAAAAAATCCCATCTTCTAAATGTCCTCAAATGTATCACCTACTTTTGCTCCATTGGCTCAGGCTACAACTAGGCTACTGTGATTGTCTTACAACTGATTCTTTTCTTATCTATTTAATCCTTTTCTTTTCCTTTGCTCCCCTCCAACTTCATATGGTATTAAGGAATTGAACCTAGGGACTGCTCTACTACTGAACTCTACCCAACCCTAATTTTCTTAACAAGCCTGAAATACTTATCTTGAGGAAAATGAGGCATAGAGACATCATTAACTTGTCCAATATCCTACAGCTAGTAAAAAGCAGTGTCAGATTCAAATTTAGGCAATATAACTTCAACTACCCTACTATACTATGTCTTAAGGTATATAACCCTACTATAGATTCTCTCAGCCAGGCATGATAGTTCATGGATATAATCCTAGCACTCTGGTGGATGGGATGATCATTTATGAGTCTAAGGCTAGCCTGGGCCACAAGTGGAGTTCCAGACAAATCAGGGTTATGGAGGAAGACCCTATCTCAAAAAATCAAAAACAAACTAATAATCAATAAAGTCTCTTTAACAGCCAATACTTCCTCCTTTTAAATGGAGACTGGATAAGCAATTACATAGTTTTTGATGTCTTTCCCTCCCCTGTTAGAATGTAAGTTCCTTAAGGGCAAAGACTATTTATAGCCTGTCTTGGTAGTAATGGGCATTCAATGTACTTTTGTTGAATGTATTAAACCTCCAGCCAAAGGTGTGTATGAGTGAAGCTTCAAAGAGTAATGGGGGGCGGTGGTGGCGCACGCCTTTAATCCCAGCACTCAGGAGGCAGAGCCAGTCGGATCTCTGTGAGTTCGAGGCCAGCCTGGGCTACCAAGTGAGTTCCAGGAAAGGCGCAAAGCTACACAGAGAAACCCTGTCTCGAAAAACCAAAAAAAAAAAAAAAAAAGAAACAAAGAGTAATGGGGAGGTTTCTAAGCAGAGGGCAATGTCTTTCCTTACTCAACACTAACAACAAATGAGCAGGGACATGCTTCCCTCCAGGAACATTCAGAAAAGGCATCATAAAATCAAAATCATCTTCACTTTTCAGAACCAATTGCAGACATAATTTTACATAGAGCAAAAGGAGCCATATAGGACTAGAGAGAGATAGCTCAGGAGTTAAGAGCATGGCTGCTTTCCAGAGAAACCATGTTCAATTCTCAACATACACATGGCAGCTCACAACCATCTGTAACTCTAGTTCCAGGGGATCCAACACCCTTTTCTGGCCTTCATAAGCACTAAACAGGCAAATGGTGCAGACATACATGCAGGCAAAACCCATACACATACAATTAAACAAAGGGGGGCATATATACATACAAAAGATTTTTCTACATGGTATAATCACTATTGGCAGAAATGAAATTTCAGTGACCCCTTTTAGGTTTAGAATAATGACTCCTCAGTGGTGATAATTTAAGGTGGTGGCAAAAAGCAAATGGATGGCAGTCTATACACACATAGGACTCAGAACACAGGGTGTGGATTCCTTTTTAAGTCAACCTCATTGCAGAGGGTTGTTTTTTTTTTTTTTTTTTTTTTTTTTTTTTTTTTAACTACAGTTAAAACTCTATAGTATTTTGGCCTAAGCCTGAAGACAGAAAATAAAAGTGCAATCTTTAAGTTTTTAAAGATCCTTGCCCTTAAAGCTACTCAGGCTGACTCTGAAGAAGTACCTCATCACTAGTTCATGGTTATAGAAGGGAAAAATAACATGCCGAGGGCAGGTTTGATGCTCAGTACGAAAGGGAGATTACCACTCCAGGATAAAAATTTGATTTCAAGTCCTGGAACACATGTACAGAAGGAAGGACAGAACTGACTCCACAAGGTTGTCTGCTGACTGCTACACACGTCAGACACGTGCATAGCCACACATACACATGCTATAAACACTCACACAATAATAATGATGATGAATAAAACAAACAAACAAACCCAAACAACTATCACGTGAGTTCCAGAGGAGAAATCTAGCTTGACCAATATAGCTACTGATAGTATTTACTACCTTTGGGCATACAATGTAAACAACAACGTACACTATTTAGGCAACAGTCCTGGTCTCCACCTCCATGCAACCTAGCTTTCCCTATTTTAAGTAAGCCATTTTCATACATTTGCTCTGAGAGAAAATGTAAATGTTTACTTAATTCAACTACATGCTATAAAGCTAATAGCCCATGCATTTCAAAGTAATCCTAAAGAGTAAAAGATAGTATGTAATGATTGACACATAGTAGGCAAATAAAGAGGAATTTATTCCTTAGCCAATGTTTTAAAACAGCACCACTAAAAGTTTATCTCAGACAAAATTACTCATTAGAGACTTAACAAAGCTGATCTGCTAAGCAGAAAGATGGGAAACGGAAATACACAAATGGGTTTCACAGCTGGAGCAGCGGGGCCGAGGGACTCTGGCATTAATATGCAGAAGGAGCAGTGCAGCCCTCAACAGATCTCAGCTAGCACTAGCATCTAGGGCAACGATGAGGAGTTCAACTCATCATTTCTACGTCTACAGGAATATCCCAGCATCTGTTCTGTAACTCTTCCATTTACTTCACAAAACCTTCTGTGGGAACCTATAATTCCTCAATTGATTAGGCTTTTCCTTGGTCATTCTCAGGCCCATCTCCAGCAGACTTAGCCTCTGCCAACTTTCATGAGAGAAGTGAAAGGAAATGACCAAACCCTGTACAGATATTTAAATGCCTGGTTTAAAAAAGTTCCCTAGTGGGGCGGTGGTGGCAAACACCTTTAATCCCAGCACTCAGGAGATCTCTGTGAGTTCAAGGCTAGCCTGCTACAGAGAGAGATCCAAGACAGCCAGAGTGAAATAAAACAGTGAAACCCTGTCTTGAAAAACAAAACAAAAAAGTTCCCTAACAGGATACAAAAGAGGTAAAAATTCTGAATATTACAGAACCCATGTGTAAATAAAGAGCTGACCTGATATGTCCCACTAGAAAGAAGAGGTCTTAAATTTTTTCTTCTTAAGGATTAGGGGGCTGGGGGGCTGGAGAGATGGCTCAGCAGTTAAGAGCACTGACTGCTCTTTCAGAGGATCTGGGTTCAATTCTCAGCACCCACATGGCAGCTCACAGCTGTTTGTAACTCTAAGATCTGAAACCCTCACACAGACATACATGCTGGTAAAACACCAATGCACAAAAAAATAAGAATAAATTATTTTTTTAAAAAAAAGGATTAGGGGGCTGAAGAGATGGTTCAGCAGTTTAAGAACATAAACTGCGCTGGGCAGTGGTGGTGCATGCCTTTAATCCCAGCACTTGGGAGGTAGAGGCAGGAGGATCTCTGAGTTTGAGGCCAGCCTGCTCTACAGGGTGAGTTCCAGGACAGCAAAGGCTACAAAGAGAAACCCTGTCTCCAAAAAAAAAAATCAAGCTAGGAAGATTGGTTCCCAGCATGCATAGGGGATGGCTCAGAACCATCTATAACTCCATCTTCAAAGGATGTAACGACTGGCTTCTTCAGACACCCGCACTCTGTGTACACACTCACACACACATAAGTTAAAATAAATCTTTTAAGAAAAAAAAAGGATTAGTATAAGAGAGAAACAAGAATAAAACACTGAAATTCTGTTTTCATGTAGTTTGTTAGGCCCTACTGAAAACTATCAGGGACTATGGGGGTCCAGCCCCTCAATAGTCCCCTCCCAGGGCCCGGGAAGAATCTACAACCAGCTGATAATTAATCTGATGATAAAAAGAAATGAATCTATGTACACGAAACTCCTTAGTCCACATACTTTATTATTCTGTGTCAGTTACAAGCTTATATTCTGCTCTCATTTTTAGCTCCTTTCTTGCCTGATTTCTCTCTACATTTATCTGCGGTCCCCTCTAGGTTCTATCTTAATTCCTTCATCTAGTTCTGCCCCTTCTGGGTTCTCATCCATCTAGTTCTTTCCCATATCATCTCCTCTCCCATCTCCTTCTCTCCCCTCATCTCAGTTTGTTCCTCTCAAGTTCTTACCCATCTAGTTCTTCCATCTTCTCTTCTCCGTCCTCTCATGCCCTGGAAGTCCTGGTATATATATACTTACAAGCAGTAATCCCTTGGCAGTGCAAAGCCAGGCTTCCAAGGTCAAATGGAGGGGTGATAAGAATCACACAGAGGGGCAATAACTGTTAATTACCATTTGCAACCCCAAAGGGAAGTGACCAATGGGGAAATGAATTAACTAAAGGCTAAATTCGGGTAATATCTAAGCAGAGGGATCTTATGTGCTCAACTATAGTCTTAAACATGATTGGTAGAAAATGTTAAGAATCTATAAGTTGCTAGGTCAATGGGAGAAAATAAAACTGTCTTCTTTTTTCCTGTGGCTCCTATCTGTCCCAGCTATCTGCCGTTTTTCTGCAGGGTCGGGGTAGGTGTGCTCGGTCGCTAGGCAACCTGTGTACAGCTAGATGCCTCTGGTGATAGTTAAAGGGAGATCTGGAACTAGAGGTAAGGTTTGGGAAAGGAGGAAGTAAAGCTTAATTGGCACATCCGCCAGGCCTTCTCAAACAGGTAGCCTGGATGCTTAAGTCTGTTCTTAGAGAGTACAGAGGTATCTCTGATAAGGTACTTTCCTCCATCTGGGGATGGACCTGGCCGGATGCTGCCAACGACAATAATTACAGGGAGGCTTGAACTGGGGTTCTGGCTGTGCATAGCTGTCAGCGCAGAAGGTTATCTAAATCTTCCTTTAGTAGAGGGGATAAGGTGCCCAATAAATGATGGAAAAGCTACGATAGCACACAAGAAACTCATAGCAGGAAACAGCTAATAATCAAAAGCCAAATATCACCAAGGCTTCTTGAACCTTAGCTTGACTTCTGGAAGGCCCTTGGCTGCTTCCAGGTATTAGTTTGTCATAATCAGCTGAAATCCTACTTTTTATATTTTTGTGGCTTGCAGCAGAAAATAAAAACAAAAGCAAAAAACCCTAGTCATGCCACACACGGTGGCGCAGGCCTTAAATCCCAGCACGCAGGAGGCAGAGGCAAGTGATCTTTGTGGGTTCAAGGACAGCCTGGTTTACATAGTGAGTTAAAAAACAGCTATGTTAGAGAGACTCTGTCTCAAAACAAAACAAAACAAATGATAATAAAATAAAATCGTTACAAAAATGAAAGTTTAAAAAAAATAAGTTGCCGGGCGGTGGTGGCGCACGCCTTTAATCCCAGCACTCGGGAGGCAGAGCCAGGCGGATCTCTGTGAGTTCGAGGCCAGCCTGGGCTACCAAGTGAGTTCCAGGAAAGGCGCAAAGCTACACAGAGAAACCCTGTCTCGAAAAACTAAAAAAAAAAAAAAAAAAAAAAAAAAAGTTATAGATTCTCAGAACAAAAGGTCACTATGGAATTATTTCACTAGATTGTTAGGGAATTAACAAAAGTTCATCACTACCACATGTTAGGTGCTGACATATGGGGAGGATACAATTCTGGAAATTACTGTCAAGTAATTTCAGGAGAGGGCCACTGAACTATCATTTTGAAATAAAATGAGCTTATATACAAATTTCTCTGGAGATACGCAGAAGAAATAAAATCAGGAATACTTTATTCTTTCAACAATAAAGAGAACTAATAAATAATTATGTTTGGAAATATTTTCAAATAAACTATACAATGATAACTGGAATTTGGAGAGGGCAGAATTCTAAGTCCCCTAAACTGTTCCACTGCTCAGATCTATTCCTGCCTGAGATGAATGTGAAGGGGTTACCCATGCCTACTGAGTTTTCTGATTTTCAAAGAAAAAAATTTTGGGTGGTGCTGTAGACAGGACTGGGGACCTTGTATATACTAGGAAGTGTTACATCCAAGCCCCTCTTACTGGACCTTTCGTAACTGTGTAACATACCACAAGTCAACAGAATTTAAGTGTTTCAAGTTTTTGGTTTTTTTTTAAAGACTCTTGCTACAATCTGAAGGCAAAATATAAGGTAATTTAAGTGTGACATTCAACAACCCAGGGATCCCACTGAAAGATAGAAAGTAATGGAAAATACAAAAAAGTAAGAAAAAGAAAAGGCGGGCTGGGTATGGTTGTATAGACCTGTTCTGCCAACATTTGAGGACATTCAGGAAGATAGATTAGGAGTTCAAAGCCAGTCTCAGGCACATAGCAGAGTTCAAGGCCAGCCTAACCTACATGAGACTTGTCTCAAAACAAAAAAACAAACAACAAAAACCAAAACAACCCCTACCAAAGTCAAGACCCCACTACTCCTTGATGAAGAATTATAGGCAATTAATGGTTGCTAAATGAGTAAGAATCAGTCCTGTCTAAAGATGAGCCCTCCATAGGTCAGCCAATCCCAAAAGGTCGGTCCTAAGTCCATATACATACAGGCAACGCTGGATGGACTCAGTAGGTTTTAAATGCGTGAGCACACACATGCACACACAACAATAATAATTAAAAAGGAGGTCAATAATGTGAGGGAGCAAGGGGGTCATGGAAAGAACTGGGCAAGAAGGATGGAAAGTGTATAAACAGTGTTCATGTATGAAATTATTAAAAACAAAATTAAAAGAGAGAAAGAGAAAAAAATTACCTACAGAATAGCTTAAAGAGAAACATTAGGTACTAATATGGTCTGTGGCCTAAATGTAAACATTCATAATTGCAAGGAGGTAGGCATACTGGAAATTTAAGTCATAGCTGTGCATATGCTCGGCAAGCCCTCTACCAAGCTATATCCTTCACTTCTTACAATGAAAAATTTAAAATATAAAGTGCAGCAAGAAAAGAGACTTCATAAACACACACAAAACAAAATTGTGAGGTTAAAGGCGGGTGTGTGTGTGTGAGTGTGTGTTATAGGTGTTATCTAGGACAACATCTAGAATGTAGTAAATAGTGAAATAAACATTTTAGGCACCAGAAAAATAGCTGCAGTTTGTAACATAAAAATTCAGCTGTCTGGAGGCTGGAGAGGTGGCTCAGTGGTTAAGAGCATTGACTGTTCTTCTGGTGGTTCTGAGTTCAATTCCCAGCAACCACATGGTGGCTCACAGCCATCTGTAATGAGATCTGGTGCCCTCTTCTGGCCAGCAGGGATACATGCAGGCAGAACACTGTACACATAATAAACCAATCTTTAAAAAAAAAAATACAGCTGTCACTTAGGTACTGGCCATCCATCAAATCACAGGATCAATGTATTAAGACAAAGGGTAAAGTGAATAAAATCCTAATAAGAAGACCATCAATGCTACAAAATTCATTCTGGAGGAGAGGTAAAACATAACTGTGTGACACAGGAAACACGAGCACCTAGCAATGAATCAAATGCCAAAGAAATAGGCAGTAAATGCCAGAACAGGCACAGAAGTGCTGGGGGAGGTCATTCGAGGCCCTGAGGTCAGAGTCAAGATCTAAAAGGCAAGCAGAGAAGTAGTGACTTCTACTGGTGGGCTAGCGGCTACAGGGAAAGTTTAAGTTTTTCTCCCAAGTATTAGGCTGAATTTAAGCTCAGAAAATAGAAGATTTCAGGGCTGTGGATAAATAATTTCACAAAACCATTTAACATTCAAATGGATGTTGTAGTTCTTCATGGGTAATCTTCAGTCACAGTACTGCTTCAAGGATTCTCTTTTATTTTTTTGGTGGGAGGAGGGTAAGACAAGGTTTCTCTGTGTAGCCTTAGCTGTCCTGGAACTCACTCTGCAGACCAGGCTGGCCTCGAACTCACAGAGATCCAACTATCTTTGCCTCCCAAAGTGCTGGGATTAAAGGCATGCGCCACCACCACCCAGCTAGAAATTCAGAGGTGACATATGTAAAGATTTCCTTCAAAGAACACCCTCAGTACCCTCTTACTAACAGAAGCTGCTGTCTCACATAAAATGTCATTTTTACCACAAAAATTCTGCCCTGGTGGAATCCAGGAGTCCTAGAAAAAAGGAAATACTAGATTCATGTTTCCTGGTAATACAAAATCAGCTTAGCAGATATATTCTCCATCCACACCTAAAAGGACGTGGCCAGTTTGAGAATTGAAAAAAAATCAAAAAGCCAGACACATATGACAGATCAAACACAGAGAAGATTTGAACTATTCGAGAACCTATACATTCCTCCACCAAATCCTTTATTCCTACTCTTTTGTTATTTCAGTTTTAAATCTTCCCAAGCCTATCTTTTTTTTTTCTCTCTCTCTCTCTCTTTCTCTCTTTTATTTGGTGTGGGGATGTGCTGAGGACTGAAGCCAGGGCCCTGCACATGCTAAATACTGCATGCTAGGTACTGGCTCTACTATAAAGCTACATCCCAGCTTGCCCCTACTCCAAGACTCCTGTACACACACACACACACACACACACACACACACACACACACACACACATAGTCTTTGCCATATCCCACTCTCTCACTTGTAACAGTAAGTAGAATTATACTGCATCATAATTTTTATTAACAGTTGGAATAACTTTAAAAAATAGTTTAAAGAATGTTTCCTACTTTCAAGATTTTGGTAGTAGTGAACTTTGTATAATCCAAGAGCTTGGGAAGTAGAGGCAGAAGGACCAAGACTTCAAGGTCATTCTCCACAAACAGTGAGTTGGATGCCAACCTGGGATACATGAGACTGTCTCAAAAATCAAAATAAATAAAATGAGGGGCGGTGGTGGCGCACACCTTTAATCCCACCACTCGGGAGGCAGAAGCAGGTGGATCTCTGAGTTCGAGGCCAGCCTGGTCTACAGAGTGAGTTCCAGGTCAGCCAGAGTTACACACAGAAAAACCCTGTCTTGAAATACAAAACAAAAATAAAGCCGGTTGGTGGTGGCACACGCCTTTAATCCCAGCACTCGGGAGGCAGAGCCAGGCGGATCTCTGTGAGTTCGAGGCCATTAAAAAAAAAAAAAAAAAAAAAACCACCCAAAAAACAAAACAAAACAACAACAACAACAACAACAAAAAAAATCCAATGCAATAAAATAAAAATAAATTATAAAAAGTTGCCAATTATAGCCGGGCCGTTGTGGCCCACACCTTTTATCCTAGCATTCAGGAGGCAGAGCCAGGCGGATCTCTGTGAGTTCAAGGCCAGCCTGGTCTACAGAGCGAGATCCAGGGCAGACACCAAAACTACATAGAGAAACCCTGTCTCAAAAAAAAAAAAAAAGAAAAAAAAAAAAAAGAAAAAAAAGTTGCCAATTACATAGCCAACATAAAAATTGTTAAAAAAAAAAAAAAAAAAAAAAAAAAAAAAGACAGTATCCCAGCTATGTCCGGTGGCGCACACCTTTGATCCTGCACTGGGAAGGCAGAGGCAGCAGGATCTTTGTGAGTTCGCGGCCAGCCTGGTCTACAAAAGCCAGTTCCAGGACAGCCGGAAATCCTGTCTTAAAAGGGGGCGGAGGAAACATCCAAATCACAAGTTCACTTTCTTTGTATCTGCTGTGCCCCCAAAAGGACCTCAGCTGCCACGAGGATAAGCCAGTTAGAGACTCTCTGAGTTTACAAACTCAGAGCAGAGATCAGGCGGACAGCGATGTCATGACAGCGGACACTGATATAGCAGCCTCCTCGCTTGTACCTGAGCTGTCCCATTACGTCTGTCCTTTAAAAGAAAATCACGTAGTGTTTAACAGCCGACTTCTGGATCACTTTGCTCACTCACTGCAAAGACTGGTCCACTATGTACCTCTTCTGGGAAGCCTTTAACGACTGCCCCTTAAAGAGGCGCTGCTGCGTATGCACAGCTGCAGCAAATGGCAGGCACATTTTTTGAGACATCAGAGACAGGTAAATTAAAAAAAAAAACAAAAACAAAAACTAAACAAACAAAAAACTGTATACGCTAAGAGACAGGGGGAGAAGGTCTTCTCAGTGAAGAGTTTACATAATGTGTCAGAAAACCTGCAGACCTGTCACGGAAGACCCAAGACTCGGGCTGTTTCCCCATCATCTCTACTTTGCGACAGCCCCCACAGTAACTGGGTACATAACAGATCTGCACACGCTCACCCCATGCTTTTCTACCCACATTTACTAAAATACAGAAAAGATGGGAAAAGGGGGGGGGGGGGGAAACAGCCAAACCAAATAAAACCCTGGTCTCACACTTCTGAGTCCAAAGTATGGAGTAACCAAACCGAGCAGGGGAGTTTTTCTTCCTGTGAAGGAGGAAGGAGAACAAGGCAGCTGCCTCGAATGTGCGCCTCGCCCAGCAGGGCAATGACAAGCTCCAACACTCCACGATGGCCCCAGCAGCTCCCTCGCGGCCCGTCCCAGCACGTCCCCGCGGCCCGCACTGTCCCCATCGCCGGCCTCTCACAAAGGAGAGTGGTTCAGTCCCCAGGATCCCCGCACCTGATCGCTCACCAGTGCACCCGCCTGGGTGCGTGCGTGGACGTGTTACCCCACCCACTCCCGGCCCAGGCTGCGCCGAGGCTTGGTGGAGGCGCGCATGCCGCAGGCTTACCTGAGTTAGTCCTGCAGCTTCCTTTCCCCGGCGGAGTTGCAACCCACCGTCCGGGAGAACAAGGCGCCTTCCGGCGGAGCTCGGCCAGCCCTCGCTGCAAGCAAGCTTGCTAGTCGTCCATGCTCCTGGGCCCGCCCACTGTCCTCCACCCACCAATGGGAAGGCCGGAACGGGGAGCCATCCAGGAAGTCTCTGAAGGGTGGGAGGTCCTGAGGCTGAGAAGGGTACGTAGGCAACCGCAGATATGCCTGATTGGAAATAGAAACTGGCCGCGGGCTGGCAGGACCGGCCTCTGACCCCAACCACTGGGGGCGCTCCAAACCAGTACAACACCTGCTACCTGTCACAGAAGGACATGTTGGGTCGGCTGGCTCGGTGAACATCTACTATTACTTACAGGAATTCGAAGCCCTTTTTGGAGTCTGTTGGTCCGTTTCGGTCCAGCCCCAACATAACTGTCCCTTCACATACTCAGGACACCTATTGGTCAGGGTGAGGAAGTCTGGGAATAATGTTGAACGTGATTGGAAGCAAGCCCCACTATCCTCACTTAAATGTAGGAATGATGATGTTATATTAGAGAAGTCAACAATCAAGTTTTTCGAATAACCCATCTGTGACCAGTTCCTGGGATAATCCTTTATAAGCAGGATTATCAACACACAATAGACACAGGTTATATAGCCATTCTACAAGCTTATCTATTGCATCTGTTACAGATTTTCCAGTGTTGTTTTTTTTTTTTTTGAGACAGGGTCTCAGTGTATGGCCCTGGCTGGTCTGGAACTCGCTATGTAGACTAGGCTGGCCTCAAAAGCAGAGATCTGCCCGCCTCTTCCTGCTGAGTACTGTAATTTAAGACATGTGCCACCACCACCCAGCCCCCTGTTCTGATTTTAGCAACTCAAAATACTGAGTCATTTAGTAATAATAGGAGTGTGAAATTTCACTTAGAAAACAAAAGACCTAAACAAGGCAGTGGTGGTGCATGCCTTTAATCCCAACACTTGGGAGGCAGAAGCAGATAGATCTCTGTGAGTTTGAGGCCAGCCTGGTTAACAAAGTGAGTTCCAGGCTACAAAGAGAAACACTGTCTCGAAAAACGAAACAAACACACACCAAAACCCCAAAGACCTTAATTAAGTTCACTAATAGTTCCAAACTATTCAAGAATACACACAGGCCAACTAAGTCTTAGTAGAGGGACCATTGACAGTCATTTTACTGCAAAGCAGCAAAATTCCATCATAGGTGAAACTGAACTGAGAAAGGCGTTCCTGTGTTTTCTAAAGTTCTGCCCACTACATTTCTATGGGCTTGTGTGAATACCAGTATTGGAAAGCTCACATGACAAAGACCTGAACTCTGGTCCTTTGAAGGAGTACATGCTCAACAGCTGAGCCATCTCTCTAGTCCCTCAAAAATCTTTAAAATATATTTTTTTTTCAGGAGTCATGGTGGAGTCTTTTAAATTATTAAAGGAATTTTCCAAACATTAACATAGTTGCAGGGTCATACAGTTAAGAAATCATATCAAGCTGGGCAATGATAGAGCAACGCCTTTAATCCCATCACTTGGGAGGCAGAGGCAGGCAGATCTCTCTGAGTTCAAGGCCAGCCTGGGCTACAGATCAAGTTCTAGGGCAGCCAAGACTATACAAAGAAACCTGTCTTGAAAAAAAAAATCATGTAATATTTTATAAGAAAATAAGACTTGATCACTAATTTTCCTTGTATACTGAATATGTTTGTCAAATTCTTTCCTAGATCTAAATAACACTGTATAAATTTGAGGTATTAGGATTTATGAGAATAATGTTTGTATAATAGTGTTTGTGCAAATGCAAAGAGGTATAATCTTTTTTGTTTGTTTGGGTTTTTTTGTTTTTTTTTTTTTTTTTTCCCAAGACAGGGTTTCTCTGTGTAGCTTTGTACCTTTCCCAGAACTCACTTTGTAGACCAGGCTGGCCTAGAACTCACAGAGATCTGCCTGCCTCTGCCTCCCAAGTTCTGGGATTAAAGGCATGCGCCACCACCGCCCGGCAAGAGGTATAATCTTAATTATATGGTTTCTATAATAAGAGCCTATTACCCATCTAGTTATTTTCTGGTACAGAATACAAGACCCACCAACAAAGGAAGTCATTATAAGCATCATAGAAAGGGAGAAAGTGTCTGATTCAATGATTTCTACTAATTAGACTGATTTGTTGCTATAAATTACATGATTTCTAGTGTTCATGGTTTCAAAAGCCAATTAACACCCAGAATGTCTCATAATTACCATTCAGAACATGGGGGTGGGAGATGTTTCTGTATTCATTCATGACCACTTGACTCAGGCCATGAATTTATAGCCACACTTTTTCTGTTTCCTTTCAAAATGGCAAAAATACCTAGCATAGAAGGTTATAAAATAAAATAGAATTGGATGTTGGAATTAGGTTTTCCCCCCTTTCTAATGCATCAATAATATCAGAAAGGTTCCCTTTCATCACACTGAGAATAACAGCTGTAGGCAAAACATTGTCTTCAGCCAATTCTCTAATCCTTGTGAATTGCTAAAAAAAATTTTTGAACAGTAAAGAAAAACTTTTCAATAGAAACTACAAATTGATGGATGTGCTGGCACATTCAGCACTCAGGAGGCTAATACCGGAGGATCAGGAGTTCTAGGACAGCCTGGGCTACATAGTCTGATTTAAAAAGAAAGGAAGAAAGAAAAGAAGAGAGGGAGAGAAGAAGGAAAAAAGAAAAGTATTACATTATATACTTTAGTTTTGTGCCTGGTAAGGAAACAGGCTAAATGCAAATTTAACAACAGACAAACCTTTTTCAAATGAGTAAGGTTAAAAAACAAAACACCAAAAGCATAATTACTTCAATGCCCACATGTCTTCTAAGTTCCTGTGATGTAATGTTGACTTTACTGCTACTACCAGGGGTAGAATTCAGTATAAACCAATTCTAAGAAGAAGGTATCTTTGATGCAATACTCTAGGAGGATATTATCTACTTACACTTAGGGTATAATCAGAAATGACACATGAAATAGAAGCAGCTTGGATCATGCATATATTTAATAGTAAAACAGTCATTAACAATAAAAATTAGAAAATCTGATGAGACCTCAGTGCTGTGAAAGAAAATGAGACAAGTAAAAAAGAGCAACTATCCCAGGAGGTGGCATGACATGGGAAGCAGAGGCAAACTGGTACTATCCACTCTAAGGAGCAGACAAAGAAGTATCTACTTATCTGAGTCTTGGTAGCAGGCATTCTTACTGTATGCTGCACAGAATGAGGGCAGTAAGTTACAGTGGGGCAGGAGAGAAGAGCAATAGAGAACCCAGGATAAGCAGATGGGGAAAGCTGAGACACAATTATAAAGATACAATTCTAAGGCCTTTTGTTTCTTCTAAAGTCTAAAGCCTTAAGTTTTAAAGTATGTCACTCAAATTCAAGATCATGACTTGCAGGGTACAGTAAAGAATGGTGTGATGGATTGGGAATGACATGGACCCTGCTCTCATAGAGCTTACATCCTATATGAGACAGAACCTCCTCCCCCCCCAAAAAATAACTACAAGACGTTTTTACAAAGTAAAATACATACAAATACACATATCAATAACCAAGATAAGAATGCTGAGAGATACTGTGTTAATAATTTCTTAGAACTCCCTAGGTCAGTCACTGAGGGTTTCCTAAAGGAAAAAAGTCAGTATGATGTTAGTAGAGGATGTGCAAAGGTATAGAAGTTGGAATAAATATGTCATATTCAGTAAGCCAATTATCTTGATTAGAGTAAAAGTCTAATAGATCTGGTTAGGAGTATGCCCAGCTACCTGGAAATCTGAGGCATCGGGATCCCAAGTTTAAGGCCTGCAAATTCAAGACTAGCCTAGGCAACTTGCTTCAAAACTAAAAGTAAAAGAGAAGGCTCCTGAGGGCATAGCTCAGTGATACAGCACTTATCTAGCATGTTTAAGAACCTACATTTGATCTCTAGCACACACCCCCAAACACACACACACACACACACACACACACACACACACAAACACCAAAACAAAAAAATGAGGCGAAAGAAAAAATGATGAAACAGTAGAGATCAATTTGGTGAAAGAAACTGTAATGCTAGAACTGGTCCCCTAAACAAAATGAAAAATTAACATTTTCTTAGGTAAACGATGTGGCTACAGGTCCAGTACCAACTCTGCTACTCTCGAAGTTCTGTAGTTAAGAAACAGGAACTAGCTATGAGAAAGGCCAGCTAGCCTCACCTAATCATGGAGTGCCATGTTCCTGTGAGAGATGCTGTCTTAAAAACCAATGTGGTGGGCTCCTGAGGAATGATATTTAAGGTTGTGTAGGCATACAATAAATAAAACTCGGAATGAAATCGTACAGAGGCACCCAGCTTCTATAGAAACTCCTATGAAAAACAAGCAGGTTTCCAAGGCAAGGTAAGAAACTCAGTGAAATTATTATGTACAGAGGTGTCATCCAAGTTATCCAGATCCTAAGTCCTAAATGTTCAATCAGAATATCCTTCACCCAAGCTACTACAAGTTAGGTGAGGAACAGCATATGTATTTTTTTCCTTTCTCTCTTTTTTCTTTTTGGCTTTCTGAGACAGGATTGTACTATGTAGCCATGGACAGCCTGGTAATACTTATGTAGCCCAGACTGACTTCAAAGCTCCTGGCAATCCTCCTGCTAAAAATCCTGAGTGCTGGAATTATAGGTATGTGCCACCACACCTAGCAAACAGATGTAGGTATTTAGTAAGTTGTTTATTTCTTTAACTACTGTGACAATCAACTTTGATCCTAACACCAGAGGATGAAAGGAGCCGTGATCTATATGGAATATTCATGTCCCTAATGGAGGACAGGTTAGGAAGGGCCCGACTGTCTCCTGGTGTTTTAAGTGAAGGGTGAAACATCACATTGAAAAGAGGCTGTTCTCAGCCAAAGCAAGAAAGATCTTTCTTTAAGCTGAATGATCTGAAGCTGTTCCAGGAGGGGGAGAAAAAAAAAAGAGTTCGGGCCAGATGTTCAGCAGCAGCCAGAATCAGACCCTACGTCACAAGAGTTCCGTGGAGAAGAATTTGGTCCCGCTGATACTGGAATTGTCTGTTGGGGCCCAATCTTGATGCCATTTGCCTGCAAAAGAAAAAAGGCAACATTTCCTACATCAGTGCTGAGGTGAATGAGAGAAAGTACAGGAAGAAGGGAGAAGTCTTCAGTTAAATTCTAAGAACCATGTTCTCTAGCCAAATGGTTGTGGAAGAATGACTGGGATGGGAGGTGACTAGAGGTGGCTTTGTGCCTGTTTTCAAGGTGCACTGCTGCACAAATTTCATAGCTATGTGGAGAATTAAGATGTGATTGGGTAAGAATAGGAGAACTAAGGGGGCCAAAGAGACAGCTGAGCGGGGAAGGTACTGCCGTGTAAACGTGAGGGCCATACTTAGATCCTTAGAAACCATCGGGGCCAGATGGGCATGCCAGCACACCTTCAATCCCAGTCCTCAGGAGGCAGAGCTATGGAATCCCCAGAGCCAACTGGCTAGCCAGCCTAGTGTAAATATTGAGCTCTGGGTTCCGTGAGAGACCCTGCCTCAATACGTAAGGTGAACAGCGATGGTGAGGGTACCTGTTGTCAACCTTAGGCCTCCACATGAACACCCACACTTTTGCCTACACACATGTGAACATGCATATACACACACACACACACACACACACACACACACACACGTATACACACACACGTATGCCAAAACCACTTTTTTTTAAAGAGTAAGTGAAGCGAAGGAGTAGAAGGGCTGAGTCCGCATACGATTCCCTTTTATTCTCCCAGAGCTTTCCCTCCTAAGCAATTAAGAAGTATCTTTCTCAGGCTCGAGGGATGGCTCAGCAGTTAAGGGCACTGCTTGTTCTTCCAGAGGTCCTGAGTTCAATTCCCAGCAACCACATGGTGGCTCACAACCATCTGAGATGAGATCTGGTGCCCTCTTCTGGTCTGCAGGCATACGTGCAGATAGAGCACTGTATACATAATAAATAAATCTTTAAAAAAAAAAAAAAGAATTATCTCTCATATTTTGGGATAGGTAGAAACTGAAGTTAAGAAGAAAAAAATTCGTATTATGTAAGTCTGTAGACCACCAATGGATCTCTTTCAGCATTATGGGGCTCAGATTTAAGATAAAACAGAAACTGAAGATGGATTCTAAGACATCTGCACTTAAAAACAAAAAAAGCTTGGATTGGCTGGGCGGTGGTGGCGTACATCTTTAATCCCAGCACTCGGGAGGCAGAGGCAGGCGGATCTCTGTGAGTTCGAGGCCGGCCTGGGCTACAGAGCAAGATCCAGGACAGACTCCAAAGCTACACAGAGAAGCCCTGTCTCGAGAAAAAAAAAAAAAAAAAAAAAAAAAAAAAGCTTGGGTGGACAGCTGTGATTAGGGTGCCATCACCAGGCAGGGATGCGGACATTCCAGGAGCGGACATTCTATCAAGGTGACCGCCCATTCCAACCCCAACCTTTCTCACCTCATTGTGGACATCAAATAAACCCTGCTGGATCTTCCTATATATTTCTTTGGCTGTGTTAATGAAGGCCTGAGGGAGACATAAATCATTTATCAGTCTTAAATTTAAGTAGAGAGATGAGAGAAATACAAATATCCTTATCTGAATTCTTTAGGTGAATTAAGAATCTGAGCTGTAACCTCATCACTGAGGAGAGCGAGGTAAGAAGATCACACAAGTCTGAGGCTAGCATGGTCTACACAGTAAGTTCCAGATCAGCCAGAGCTACCCAGAGACACTCTATCTCAAACTAACTAACAAAAACCTGAGAATAATTGAGAAACAGTAGAAAGGAGTAATACAGAAAATTTCAGCTAAGCATGGTGGTGGTATACACCTTTAATCCCAGCACTATGGAGGCAGAAGGTAGGTGGATCTCTATGATTTTGAGGCCAGCCTGGTCTACATAGCAAAGTTCTAGGCCAGCCAAGGTTACATAGATCCTGTCTCAAAACACAAAACAAACAATCTTAGCCAGGCAATGGTGGCACATGCCTTTGCTCCCAGCACTCAGGAGGCAGAGGCAGAGGCAGGCATATCTCTGAGTTCAAGGCTAGCCTGGCCTACTGAGTGAGTTCCAGGATAACCAGGGCCACACAGAGAAACCCTGTCTCAAAAACAAACAAACAAAAAATATTTTCCAAAAATGTCCTTGTAAAAGCCATTGACTAGATATGGTAATGCACACCTGTCATCCCAATACTACAGGGACTAAAGCAGGAAGATTGCAAATTTGAGGCCAGCCTGAGCTACACAGCAAGTTTTGGGGGTAGTTTGGGCTATATAGCATGACCATATCTAAAGAAATAAAAGTACTGCCGGGTGGTGGTGGCGCACACCTTTAATCCCAGCACCCAGGAGGCTGAGGCAGGTGGATCTCTGTGAGTTCGAGGCCAGCCTGATCTACAGAGTGAGTTCCAGGATAGTGAGGACTGTTACCCAGAGAAACCCTGTCTGGAAAAACAAAAAACAAAACCAAAAAGAAACAAAAGCATGGCCACAACAAAACACATTTAAGCACAGTTGATCCTACTGTATACAGGTACTGATGTTCCTAGGTTAGAGGTTAGCAGCCAGTGCAAATAAAACAAATACGCTCAGCAAGGCAATACAGTCACCACCTGGCATCATAATGAGGACAGTTTCTGTCAGATTCCCAACTGAAGTGATTTATAAATAACAGTGGTATCTAATCTTTATGTACCAACAATGTTATCCAAGGCAAAAGTAAAACCTTAGGAATCAGGGTGAAAGAAAACAGGACAATTCCCCTGGAAGGAGACATCCGGTCACTCTGACACAATACATTCTTTGTTTACTCATGTCCCCTGGAGAAGAGGATGCTGACGAATCCAACAACAGTACAACCTCTGAGCCTCTGTCCCCACTTCTCTGTAGTGATACCTCTTCAACATTGCAGGCTGTCTTGGCTGACGTTTCCATGAATATAAGGCCATGCTCCCGAGCAAAGGCCTCTCCTTCCTCTCTTTTCACATCCCTTCGGGATTCTAGATCACTGCAAGACATTAATTAGGGAGAAAACTTTAAAGAGTGAAGAGAAGTGGGTATCCACAGTGCTAAAAGGATCCCACCATAGTTTAAAACTGCCAATTTTTACAATGCTTGAAAGGTGTAAACCCTACAAAATAATCCTGTACAGGCATATTGACTTTTGTATCTCTTGGAAGGTATTATTCACATTCATAACGGCTTCAGCATGGCTGAAGATAACACTGTTCTCTGTTACAAAGAAGTGAGCAAAGCTCAGTCACAGGTACTCTATGCCTTTTGTTTTGTTTTTTTTTTTTTGGTTTTGTTTGAGACAGGGGTTTCTCTATATACCCCTGGCTGTCCTGGAACTTAACTCTGTAGACCAGGCTGGCCTCGAACTCAGAGATCCGTGCCTGCCTGTGCCTCCTGGAATTAAAGGTGTACTCTATTGTTGATTGGCTTTGATTTTTTTTTACTACATTTATTAATTTATCAATTTATTTATGTGTTTGTATGTCTGTGTGTGTGTACACTCAAACTATGTGTACACATGGAGGCAATAGAACAACCCTCAGCAGTCAGTTATCTAATTTTACCATATGGGGCCCAGGAACTAAACTCAGGTTGTCATGGTTGGTGGCAGGCACCGCCACCCACCAAACCATCTCACTGACCCTGATCTAATTTTTGAGACAGGATTCTGATATAAAGACCAGGCTGGCTTAGAACTTGCTATAGCCCAGACTGGTCCCAAACTTGTGAATTTCCTGCCTCTGTCTCACAATGCAAATAGGTATGGACCATCACACCTGGCTTAGATTTAACTCAGCCAGGTATTTTTTTTTTTGGCCTATGGATACAATTTTTTTAAATTGTATTTTAAAACTAAAAAATTTTTAAATTTTTTAAAAATTTAAACTGGGAATACAAAGTCTTGCCAAAACATGTAAATTAGAACCCTTGTGAATTGCTGGTAGGAATGCAAAATGGTGCTGTTATAGTGGTGGTTCCTCAAATATTAACACAGAAATACCATATGATTCAGCAATCTTACTGGTTATGTAGCCAAAAGAACTCAAAGTAGGAATTTGAAAAGATACATCTTTTTTCCATGTTCATGACAACATCAGTCACCATAGCCCAAAAGTGGCAGCAGCCCAAGTGTCCGCAGAAAGATAGTAAATGAAATGTGGCAATAATAAATACTACACTCCCGAAAAAGGAAGTTCTGATACATGCTAAAATATGGACAGCACTTGAGGACATTATGTTAGATAAAATAAGCCACTTATAAAAGAAAAAGTATTGTCCAGGCGGCGGTGGCGGTGGTGGCGGTGGTGGTGGTGGTGGTGGTGGTGGTGGTAGTGCACACCTTTAATCCCAGCACTTGGGAGGCAGAGCCAGGCAGATCTCTTTGAGTTCGAGGCCAGCCTGGGCTACCAAGTGAGTTCCAGGAAAGGCGCAAAGCTACACAGAGAAACCCAGTCTCGAAAAAACAAAAACAAAAATAAATAAATAAATAAATAAATAAATAAATAAATAGTTTAAAAAATTTTAAAAAAGCACAATAATTATGCAATTCTACTTATGAGTTGCCCAGAGTACTTGTATGTATGTATTTATTTATTGTTTCTGTCTTCCACATCATGCATCTCCATCCCAAGTACTTGTATTTATAAAGAAAGAATACAGAGGGTGGGTGTGATGGCACACTCCTGTAACCCCAGCAGTCAGGTCTAGGCTATCTAGTGAGACTGAGGCCAGCCTAAGCAACACAGGCCCTGTTTCAACAACAACAACAACAACAACAACAACAACAACAGCAAAATGTAGAATGGTGGTTGCCAGACGGTGAGGAAAACACTCAGGGCAAGGCAGATGGCAGAATTCAGTGGTTCCAAAATCTGAGAAAATGACAAAGTCTTGAAGCTGGATAATGGTGAGGTTTGCAGAACAATTCTAATATGTTTAGGGCTACAGAATACTCCTAGAAGTAGTTAAAATGGTAAATTTTATGCATGTCTTACCACAGTAACATTGTCTTACTAAGATGATATATTAAGAAAGTCTGGGTATCAAGAAATTCAATGTCAGATGGTACATGCCTACAGTCCCAGCCTTTGAGAGGTAAAGGCAGGAGGGTAGCAGCAGGTTTTAGGCTAGTCTGGGCTACCAAGTGAGTTCTAGGCCATCCAGTGCTACTTCAGAGAGACCCTGTCTCTAAATCAAAATAGAACACAAAGAAATTCAATATCCGGGCTGGAGAGATGGCTAAGAGGTTAAGACCACTGACTGCTCTTCCAGAGGTCCTGAGTTCAATTCCCAGCACCCACATGGTGGCTCACAACCATCTGTAATGAGATCTGGTGCCCTCTTCCATATACATAATAAATAAATAAATCTTTAAAAAAAAAAAAAAGAAATTCAATATCCATAGAGGAAGTTTGATCCTCCTGGTAACTAGTATTTATAAGATAAAATTTTTACCTCTTATTTCCAATCAGCATTATCACCATGTTCGAGCTCGAGTGCTGGCGGGCATCCTCTAACCATGAGGTCAGGTGGTTGAAGGTTTCACGTCTACAGCAGAACAATTTAGAATGTTGGTCAGGAGCCTGTTTCAAAAAGCCAAAGTTGCTCCAAATACATGAGAAGGGAAGTTACATGTGTGTAAAAAAGCAGCCATCCCGACCCCGAGTCTTTGGTAGAAGCCAGGGACAGAGGACGACTTTAGGGAATTCAGGCAAGCCCCCCCAATCCTACTCCAGCCGGCTCACTCACCTTGTGATGTCATACACCAGCAGTGCTCCAGCTGCTCCCCTGTAGTAGGAACGGGTGATAGAACGGAAGGACTCTTGCCCAGCCTTTACCATCAACATGGCAACAAAAAATCCCAGTAAAACTAGGTTATTTCCAGAGAAAGTGACTTGCTCACATGCCACCCTAAAACAAAGAATTTAACTAAAGAAAGAATCTGTGCTAGATTAAAAATAATAATGAATTAGGGAAAAGAAATGTGCCTGTCCAGGCAGGAGCACAGGTGGGCTACTTTTCAATAAAAGTGTGATTGAGATTTCAGGTAAGTCAGTTACTACTCCTTGTGAGACTGTCCATCAAACTACAAGGTATTCTAATCCTTAGGCCTCAGAACTCAATGCCAATAGCATGACACCAACAACCTTCATATATGTTTCCCAATATCCCCTACAGTAAAACTGGAAATAGGGCTGGAGACTCAATCCCAAATGTGATGTTGAATATGCTACTTTACTTTTTCTGTTCTTATTAATTTATCTGTAAAAAAGGAAAATTACCTTAGAATGTCAACACCCTGCCCAATGGAAGGCATATACCAATGTAACAATGCAGAAAATCAGATATGAGCAACTGAGTTTATGCTAAGTAGCCCTTAGGTTTCCCTCATAACAGCAAGACTACCGGGAAGTTCTTTGCTAAGATTCTGTGGTAGAAAATAGGAATAAGGAATAGAGAATGATGTCCAGGACCAAGGACAGTTTTCCTTCAAAGAATCTTGTTCAGCCTGCTGGGTGGTGGTGGCACATGCCTTTAATTCCAGCACTTGGAGGCAGAAGCAGGTGGATCTTTGTGAGTTCAAGGCCAGCCTGGTCTACAGAGCAGGTTCCAGGACAGCCAGGGCTACATAGAGAAAAACCCTGTCTTGAAAAACACAAACAAACAAAAAGAATCCTGTTCACAATCTTATCTCATTTCTGATGGGACCAAAATATTGCCTTATTCATAACTGAGCAATTAATTCCTCCCACACTCTAGATACTTTTGCTTTCTTAACCTAATAGTTCCTTTATTTGATTTTAATAAAAACACTGGGCTGGTGAGATGGCTCAGTGATTAAGAGTGCTTACTGCTCTGTAAGAGGATGGAAGTTCAGACCCCAGAACCCACACTGAGCAGCTCACAAACACCTGTAACTCCAGTTCCAAAGGATCCAGTGCCCCTTTCTGGCCTGTGTGAGCACATAACACACATGCACATATACACACATAAATAGAAGCAGCCTGGTGTGCTGGTATCTGCTTCTAACATTAGTACTCATCCTGTATCTTAGGACTCAGGAGACTGAAGCAAAAGAACCCTGAGTATGAGGCCAGACTGGACTACACAGTAAGACCCTGTCTCAAAAAACAAAACAAACCAACCACACAAAATATTTGTTGTGTTGAATCAATACTGTTAGGAAAGTTTTCACATTTTTGGAATAATTTCTCCTTATAAAACCCAGGAAATAAGAGTTATTATCCATATTCTATCACTAGAAAACTATGATGGAAACATGGGAACATAAATGGGTTTTTATGGTATAACACCAACTGGTAATAGTAGTGATACTACAATAACATTAAATTTTTTCTTTGAAATTTATTTAATTTTATGTGCATGAGTGTTTTGCCTGCATGTATGTATGTACACCATGTGCCTGTCTGGTACCTATGGTGGTCAGAAGGCGGCACTGGATCCCCTGGACCTGAAGCAATGGATGGTTATGAGCTACCATATGGGTTCTGGGAATTGAACCCAAGTCCTTTGCAAGAGCAACAAGTGCTCTTACTACTGAATCATCTCTCCAGCCCCTACAATAACATTTTAAACTTTTTTTTTTTTTTTTTTGCCTAGCAGTGTATCAGAAACCATAAGAGACAACCACATACATCATCTCATATAATTCTCCTAGTACCCCTAAAGCAGACTGCCATTATTCTCCTTTGAAAATAGGGAAAATAAAGCTCAGAGGGGCAAGTTAAAGCACGGGCCAAAAACCACACAGCAGTGCTGTAATATAAACACAGAGCAGTAGCACTCCAGAGCACAGAAGCATTACAATCTAAATTGGGTATAAATGTGAGAAGAGAGAGTCTGCTAACTTATAGTGATTGTCTCCCCAGATCACAACCTCTGTAAGTATCATACAATTCCTTAGCTTTTTACTAGTAATTCCGCAGAATTTTATATTTATTTATTTATTCTGTCACAGTATGTCCTAGCTCTTTTGGGGTCCTGTTTTGCTCTTTTTTTGTTGTTTGTTTGTTTTTGTTTTTTTGTTTTTCAAGACAGGATTTCTCTGTATAAATATAGCCTTGACTATCCTGTAACTCACTTTGTAGCTCAGGCTGGCCTCAAACTCACAAAGATCTGCCTGTCTCTGCCTCCCAAGTGCTGGAATTAAAGGCGTGCGCCACCACGCTCGGCTCTTCTCTTACCCTTTGTTTTCTTCTACTCTACTTGAAAATCTTCCTCCTTATTCCTTATAGGGTGAGCTGGCACACACATAGGAGGCTGAGAGAGGAAAAATGAGAATGCTTACCCAGCCTAAGCTACACAGTGAGAGCCTGTTTCAAAACAGCAAGGTGGGTGGAGGAGTGAATGACACAGAGAAAGAAGACAGTTATAGTCTGACTTCCAGTGGACAACCAGGAAACTTCTTAACATCAAATTTCTACTTTTCATCTCAGTCAAGTCCAGCAACTTTGGAGCCAGGATGCTGGAAAGACTATGTAGTTCAACTTAGGTAGGTCTGTATCAGTTTCAAATATCCTTGTCCATGCTCAGCTAAAAACGGCTGAAGCAACAAACAACTAACATGGCGTTTTCTTGTTCTGGGTTTTATTTTGTGAAATTGAGTCTCACTCTGTAGCCTTGACTAGCCTACAACTCATGATGTAGCTCAGCAAGCCTTGAATTCAAGGTGCTTGTTTGAATGAGAATGGCCCCCATAGGCTCGTATGCTTGAATGTTTGGTCCCCAGTTAGTAGAACTGTTTGGGAAGGATTAGGAGGCGTGGCCTTCTTGAAGGTGGTGTGTCACTGGGGGTGGGCTTTGAGGTTTCAAAAGCCCAGGCCAAGCCCAGTGTTTCTCCCTCTGACTGATGCCTGCAGATAAGGATGTAAAGCTCTCAGCTACTGCTCCAGTGCCTGGCCTCTTGGCTCTCCACTATGATGATCATTGAATAACCCTCCACAACTGTGAGCAAGCCCCCAATTAAATACTTTCTTTATAAGAATTGTCTTGGTCATGATGTCTTCTCACAGCAATAGAACAGTAACTTAAGACATAGGTGTATAGCCGGGCGGTGGTGGCACACGCCTTTAATCCCAGCACTCGGGAGGCAGAGGCAGGTGGATCTTTGTGAGTTCGAGGCCAGCCTGGTCTACAGAGAGAGATCCAGGAAAGGCGCAAAGCTACACAGAGAAACCCTGTCTCGAAAAACAAAAAAACAAACAAACAAACAACAACAAAAAAAGACATAGGTGTAGGTAAGTTATCACATCAAGTGGAAAGTGGATCTTTGATGAAGAGAATCTATAGCTTTTTAATTTCTCCCAAGTGAGGGCAAGATATAGAATTTGAAATATCAGCCATAAGTCCAATGCTGGCTTTTGTTTTGTTTTGTTGTTGGGGTTTTTTGTTCTTATTTTTGTTTTTTTTATCTCACTGTGTTGGTTAGTTGGAACTCTATGTAGACCAGGCTGGCCTTGAATTTTCAGGAACCCACCTACCTCTGTCCTGAGTGTGGAATGGCATGCATCACCATGCCAAGCTTGCCATGCAATTCTTTTTTTTTAAATTTTTAATGATTTATTTCTTTTTATTTTATGTGTATTAGTGTTTTGCTTGCATAGATGTCTATTTGAGTGTGCCAGATCCCCTGGAACTACAGTTACAGACAGTTGTGAGCTGCCATGTGGGTGCTGGGAACTAAACCCTTGTCCTTAACCACTGAGCCATCTCTCCAGCCCTGCCATGTAGCTCTTAAAGATCCTGTCCACATAACATACAATTGTGGCTCTAAACTTTCTTCATGACCCAACCATTTCTCATGTCAGCATTTAAGAAAAAAAAAAAAAAAAAAAAAGCCCATTAGGGAGGCCGAGGCAGGTGGATCTATGAGAGTTCAAGGCCAAGGCAAGCACATGGCCCTGACCATATGTCTAACTGGCATCTGCTAGATTTTATTCTTGGCACTAAAACATCTATTTGTTTTTTAAATACAGATATGGTAGCACACATCTGTAATCCCAACATTTGAGATTGGAGGCAGGAGGATAAGGAGTTCAAGGTCATCCTTAGCTACATAGCTACCTGGGCTATCTGAAGTCCTGTCTTTAAAAAGAAAAAATTAAATGACACTGATTTAAGTCAAAGAGGTAGAAGTTAACTTATACTGGTCTTTATACCCACTGGCTTCACCCTTTGCTAGTTTGTAAGAATTTACATCTTGACCTCTTGTGTATGGGGAGGGTCCTGTTATCGGAAATATAAAAATTAAAAGATAATAAAACCTGAATTGCAATATCTAGTTGGGGTAAATAATGACAATGAACTCAAAACAGTGAAAGAAGGGAGTATGTGGCAACTGCCTGAAACACAGGGAGTGAACCTGGACAATAAAGTAACATTTCTTAGGCTTTATGGGGGTAGGGTGTTAAAAACAAACACTGGCCAAACCAGGCAAGTCTTAAAGTCATAGCTACCTGTCTGGAGTCAGGCACTGTTAAAAGAGATGAAGTGATTCATAGTCTTACAATTAGGGCAACCCAAAAGGGTGAGATAAAAAATCTGATCAGGAGGAAATACAACCTCCAATCAAAGCAAACAGCCAACAGACATACAGAATACGAAGTTTAAAGCACCTGATTAATAATGCATCCAAAGTAGCAATAAATTTGAAGACCACCAGAAAAGGACTCTGCCCAAAGTGGCCCAGGGACAGCTGCGTGTGATCAGGTTGGCAGGAGTTGTAACAGAGAAGAAAGAAAACAATAAAATAGGAGAAAAAGAGAAAATGAAAAATGACTTGTACATGCCTTGTAGATATGATGGTTTTGGCTCTTAGTGCTGAGAAGAAAATGATCAAATAATAAGAACTAAACACAAACAAGAAGAGATTTTAGCTAAATATTATGAACTATTTTCTAGTTCTCTTTAACTAGAATAGAGACTACAATATTTTCCTTTGGGGAAAAAATAGCATAAATGAAATATTGAACACAAAAGTAATTTCTCTAAATTAAGGCAAATTATGTTAAATCAAGTCAAACTTTGATAACACTTCATTGACTACATTTTAAAATATAAGCAACTTTTGCTTTAGAATTTTCATTTCTGGGAAGACAGCCCACAGAAATTCTCAAATCTTTGCATAAAATTGTAATAAATAAGAACGTTTAATGAAGCTATGCAATGGTTGAAAACTAGAAACAACCTAAACATCCATCAGTGCACACACACTTCTGTGACTATGCGACTGTTCAAAGAAGTGAGGCAGATCTGTGTTTACTGATACGGAAGAGTCTGGGGAACTATGGAAACTACCGTACAAAAAGCACAGCTCTGCCTGCTCTTGTCACACTCCTCTACATGTAAATACCAACGCAAACAAACATCTCGGGCTGGTAAGATGGCTCGGCGGGTGAAGCTCTTGGCATGCAAGCCTGACAACTCGAGTTTGGTCCCTGGAGCCCCTGAGAAGGTGGAAGAGAAGCTCTGCACCAAACAGTCGTGTCACTCCCACACGCACCAGGTTGCATGCACACACTGCCATACACATACACACACACACACACACACACACACACACTAAAGAAGTTTTTAAAAGTCTTCGAAAAAACTCTACCATATCCTTATACTTACTTATTTATATGTATTTATTTGTTTTATTTAGACAGGTCCCACTCTGTACCTGGCTGGCCGAGAACTCATTATGTAGGTCGGTCTGGCCTCCAACACAAAATGTCTATTATTTATAGTATAAATGGTCTGAAATCATATACATTGGATCATTAACACTGGACTCCTCTGGCAGAATGACAACAATGTGAGATAGAAAAGGGTCTGATATAAAGGGACATTCACTTTTTGCTATATTTATTTTCATTTTTGCTATATTAGTTGAGTCTCTCTTTTTTTTTTTTTTTTTTTTTTTTTGGCTGGGGGTGAATTGGTTTTTCAAGACAGGATTTTTCTGTGTAGCCCTGGCTGTCCTGGAACTTGCTCTGTAGACGAGGCTGGCCTCGAATTCACAGAGATCCACCTGCCTCTGCCATTTGGGATTAAATGCATGCACCACCACTGCGCCACAAAACTGGGTCATTTAAAATAAAAAGGTATGACTTTTTTTGACCTGAGTATCTCAGTATGTAATCCCTCCTGGCTTGACCTTTCTTCCGCTTCTTGCCTCATCTTACAGTTCTAAAACTACAGGTACATAGCACTACACATGGCTACATTAGCTTTTACTGTTATAACTGGGTCTTGGTCTGGTATTAAATTATTTTGCCCTCTCTTACCGTATCCCAGATTTGCAGTTTGATTTGTTTTCCATCAATGTTGACCATTCGGGCTCCAAACTCCACACCTGTCAGTGAAGGCCAAGAGAATGGATAGGACCGTCATGAACACATACATGTTGATCTGGAGGCTCATACTTTTCCCCAAAGTGTTATAATGAATCCTTTGTCATCACTCACTGACATTCAGTTCATTACTGCTGCTTATTGCTCAATTAAGTTTGTGCTCCTTTTGGTTTCTTTCCTAGAATTTAAAACCCATGGACTAGGGGATGTAGCTCGATAAAGTACTTGCCTAGCATACATGAGGCCCTGGATTCAATTCCTAGAGCCAAATAAAATTGAGCATGGGGTTGGAGAGATGGCTCAGCAGTAAAGGCAAAGCATGTGCTGCTCTTGTAGAGGACCAGAATTTGGTTTCCAACACCCTCATCAGATAGCTTATAACTGCCTGTAACTCATGGACATCTGCATGCTCACTTGAGCTTGCGCACGCATGTATACACACACACACACACACACACACACACACACCCCAAAACCCCTTCACTGGGCATGACAGTACACGCCTGTGATCCCAGCTCTCAAGAGGTGGAGGTAGGAGCATTAGGATCAGAAGTGAAAGGTCATTATCACTTTTTTATATAGCAAATGCAAGGTTGACCTGAGGCTACCCAGGTTAAAATAAAAATCACATCCTACAGCTGTATGTATAACTCAGTGGTAGTGCAACTAACTGCAAAAGACACAAGTCTCTTGGTTTAATCCCTTGCACCAAAAATAAGTAAGTGGATTCTAAGTGATAATATATCCAAATGTAGATAAGGGAATAAAGCTAATTAAAATCAAATAAATAAAAATATTCTCACTGTTCTGATTTTAAAATCAGGACAAAATTTACTCTATTAAAACCCTGGGGGACGGGGGTGGCTGGAGAGATGGCTCACTGGCTAAGAGTATTAGAGGCTCTTCCAGAGGTCCTGAGTTCAATTCCCAGCAACCACATGGTGGCTCACAACCATCTGTAATGGGATCTGGCGCCCTCTTCTGGCCTGCAGACATATATTCAGACAGAACACTGTATACATAATAAATAAATAAATAAATAAATTAATTAATTAATTAAAAAAAATAAAAATAAAACCCTGGGGGCGTGGGTAGGTCTGGAGAGATAGTTCAATGGTTAAGAGCACTGGCTGCTGTTTCAGACGACGCGGGTTCAACTTCCAGCTCACAACTGTCTGTAACTCCACTTCCAGGGGATCCGACACCCTCACACAGACACACATGCAGGCAAAACACCAATGCATATAAAATAAATAAGTAAATCTTTAAAAAAAAAAAAAAAAGACCCTGGGGGTTGGAGAGATGACTCAGTGGTTAAGAGCACTTGTTGCTCTTAGAGACGACCAGTTTGGTTCCCAACACCCATGTCTGGTAGCTCACAACCACCTGTAACTCTAGCTCCAGGGCACTCAACAATTTCTGGACCCTGCAGACACTTGTACACACATGTTCAAATAGACAGGCACATACATACAAATAAAAACTAAAAAAAAAAAATCTGAAAGAGGAAAAAAAAAAGACCACGTATGTGTCCCCAGGGCTAGTTCTTTCCCTAGGTCTGGTTTTACAAATTCTGGTAATAAACCAGGCTTGGTTTATTAGACAATCAGTTGACTTATTATAAGACCTTATAATGACTAAGATTCTAGATTATCTTTTATTAGTCTTAAGAAAAGTGACAGATGGTGGCACATGCCTATAATCCCAGCACTGAGGCCAGCCTGGTCTCCAGAGCAGGAAAGCCAGGGCTACACAGAGAAACCCTGTTTCAAAAAACCAAAAAAAGTAACAAACAAACAAACAAACAAACAAAAAACCCAGAGCAGTTACTGTAACAATTTACAACTAATGTCTGAGGAACCTGTACCCACTACAAAGCAAGTTCCAGGACGGCTAGGGCTACACAGAAAAACCCCATCTCGTTGAAAAACAAGAGAGAATGTGTAGCCACTGTACGAAGTTTTGTGATAACCAGTTCCCATTAAATGAATTGTAAAGCTGTAAAGCTACAATTCATAGAAAAAAATCTAAAAAATTTACAACTCTAGGAAAAATAAAACTAAGAGTAGATAAATTTTTTTCTTTCTTTTTTTTTTTTTAAAGGTTGATTTGAGGCTGGAGAGACGGCTCAGCGGTGAAGAGCACTGGCTGCTCTTTCAGGGGACCCACGTGCAGTTCACAACTGTCTGCAACTCCAGTTCCAGAGGACTGGACACCCTCACAGAGACATGCATGCAGGTACATCTCATTATAAACGGTTGTGCCCCCAAGAAGTGGATAAATTCTTAGGAATGGTAGCTTATATTAAAATCTGACTAGATAATATTTAATTCTGTAATTTCTAAACTAAATTCTCATTCTAAATTTTCTAAACTGAAAGCATTTCTTTCTTTTTTTTTCTTTTTCAGGCTTTTAAATTTTTTATGTGTATAAGTGTTTTACCTGCATGTAAGTATATATGCTGTATGTGTGCTTAGTACTTGTGGAGGCCACAAGAGGGCAGTGGGTCCCCTGGGACTAGAGTGACAGATGGTTATGAGCTGCCATGCAGGTGATGGGAACTGAACTCTGGTCCTCTGGAAGAGCAGCCAGTGTTCTTAAGTGCTGAGTCATCTCTCCAGCCCCCTGGAAAGAATTCGACAGTGTCGTCACAGTTCTGTGTACGAAGCAGCACTTCTTTACTGCAATTCTGAAATTATTTTCATTTGCAATTAAGAAAGTTGCCTAGAGGCAGGATCTCTGTGAGTTCAAGGGCAGTCTGGTCTACAGGGCAAGTTCTGGGACCTCAAAGAGAAATCCAGTCTTAAAAAAAAACACACACACACACACAAAAAAAAAAAAAAAAGAAAAGAAAAGAAAGAAAGAAAAAAGAAAGGAAGGAAGGGGGGAAAGAAGAAAGAAAACTGCCTAAGAAACAGGTCTTCAAGGACAAAACATCTTCAACCACCAGTAATTCCCAGAGTTCACCAGAAATAGCCTCTCTCAAAGCAGTATGGAAACTGGCAAACTGATAAGGCTTTTGGCATTCTTCTATTTCAAGGTAAAATTCATCTCAAGAGCAATATTTCAAAAACAGTCATGTTACAAACATTGCATTGTAAGTCAGACAATTCCCTTTCTATTTTCATGCAGTAGTTTGGACATAGAACAAGGAACTCAGATTTTCAAGATTACTAAATCTAGTTTACCTTCAGGAATGCTATAATACCAATTCTATGTAGATATCCTCTCTCTATATAGATTATTTCTGCTTTAAGGTGCTACAGTCTATAAGAAAGATATAAAATTGCTTCTACTTGTTACCTCAACAAAAGTCAAATGGTACTTTTTGGGAGAAAAAAAACCCCTCACTGTTAATTTTTTTCTTTCTTTCAGAACAGTTAAGAATGTAAATTCAATGAGCAAGAAACTAAAACAAGAACAACAAAATAAAAAAAACAACCAGGCTGAGCACATCTAATCTCAGCATTTAGGAGGTGGTTGTAGCTGGAGTTTTCCTCTGTGGTGGAGGCAGTAAGATCAAGACCTGTTCAAGGTCGTCTTCAGGTTACACATGGAGTTCAAAGCCAGTCTGGTGTATGGCCGTAATCACAGCACTTGGAGGCTGAGGAAGGAGGATCTCTGCGAATTCATGGCCAGTGTGGATTACAGAGTGAATCTGAGGCTAGCCTGGACTACATAGCCAGAACTCGTCTCAAAAAGGAAGAGAATGAGAAGTGAAGAGGAGGAAGAGGAGGAGGAAGGACCGGGGTGGCTCTGAAATTGGCTTTTTCCTCTCCAACACAAAAAGAATCGTATGTCGGTGTTTACTTCGAAAAACATGTGAGGTTGGTAGTGAACCACAAACTACAGATGAGTTTTTGAATAAGCGGTTGTGTTTCTGTGGGATTTTCCATAAACATACAAGTTGCATTTGAAGAAAAAAATTCCTATGGCAACTAGCGTTTATCTCACATCCATCTCTAAAGTTACCTTTCAAATATTTACCCTCTATTTAACCAGCTTTTATCATTTTTCTCATATACCATGGCTTCGGACTAAGGTGGGGAGGCGTAACTAGAATTACTTAGAATACTGAGACTGTTAACTTTCTCCTTCAGCAGTTCAGCCTGCCAGCTTTTTATCTGTTCTAGAACGAGGGGATGTGCTTACCTATTGTGAGGTCGTGCACAGGCTGGAACCGCTTGTCGGTGAACTGCAGGAGGAGACATGACTTCCCCACACCTGAAAAAGGACGGTGTGCACTAGACACGCCACCCGGGAAGCCGCGGGCTCCCAGGCGGGGCACAGGGTCCACGGGAAGAACAGAGCCCCGCCCCCGGAGCTCGCCCCGCCCCCTCCGCTCAACTCCGCTCGCCCGGCCCACTCGCCCCGCCCCGCCCCCAGGCCCGATTTGGGAGGTGGGATCCCCGCCCCGGCCCCGCGGGCGGTCCACCGGCGGGTTACCTGTGTCTCCGATGATGATGTACTTGAAGAGATAAGCATAAGTCATGGTCCCGAGGCGTCTGTGTTCCGGGTCCGCTTGATTTCTACAGCCACGTACCTCCGACCTCTCTAGCCACCCAAACTACCGATCTCCTTATTTGCCTCCGCTCCAGCCCTTCTAGCTCAGGCCGCGTCTCTATTGCTCTCCCCAGAAATTCTCGCTGGATCCTGAGTACCCGACGCTGCCTCTAGGGCCGCCCCGCGCTCTTCTACATGCCATCATCCCACCAAGCTCCAGGGGGCGACAGCGAGCCTTCGGGCAGCTCGGATCGCGACTCGTTCGGCCAGGACTCCGTCCAATCAGCGGAGAGCGACGCTCCTCCTTGAGGAAGTGACGCGTTCGGAACCCAGTGGGGCCGGTGGGAGCGATGCGGATGCTGTGGGGCTGGTAGGGGTGCCGTGAAGATGGAGGTAGGCGCTGGGTCTGGAGGGTTGGCGAGCAGCGCGGCCGACTCGGTGGAAGCCGAAGCTGGAAGCCGGGCCAGGGAGGAGCGAGGGGGGCTCGGGAGTGCTGGGGGTCGCCGGGGTTTCAGCGCACCCCTGCTCCCCTCACTTATCCCCGTGGCTTTTTTTGGTTTACAGTTTCCTGGAGGAAACGACAATTACCTGACCATCACTGGGCCCTCGCATCCCTTCCTGTCCGGGGCCGAGGTGAGCAAAAGCTGCCGACGCTGGGGCGCGGGAGGGCCTAGGCAGCGGTTGGGGCAGGACGGTGGGGGAGAGCGCGGGGGCGGACGGGAGCTGGGGAGGACAGTGGCCGAGGCTTCGAGAGCCTCTGAGGACGACGGTCGGGAAGCGGCTGTCATCCGAAAACCAGGATGTTGAGGAGACTGCCTGTTTAAGGAAGGAGTCCGGTTCTGAGTGCCGAGAACGAAGGGGTTGTCTGCATTGGTTAGGGTGAAATAGTTGCAACAAGATAGCAAGGAAGAAGTTTTTTTTCAGTAAAGAAATCGAGATAAGAAAGTCGTTTATCTAGCAAGGGTTAACCTCGGACAGGTGTTAATTCTTTGAAATTTCTGATAAAAGTGGTTAATTTTACCAACGTGGTTTCTGCTTGCTTCGCTAAGGAAGGACAGAAGGAAGGAAATGGCTGCTAGAGAACGTAAAAGGAGTGGAGTATACCTGTTTGCCAGTGATTATAAACTTTTGGATCACAGTTGTCAAAAAACTATAACAATAGGGTTTGTTAGTTTTGTTTTGCTTTTTAAATATGGTGTGAAGTAGAAACAATGGTTGTTGGAGCCTGTAAGACAGCGATTTTCTTTTCTTTCTTTTTCCTTTTTCTTTTCTTTCTTTTTTTTCTTTTTTTTTCTTTTTTTTTTTTTTTTTGTTGTTGTTTCGAGACAGGGTTTCTCTGTGTAGCTTTGGAGCCTGTCCTGGAACTCACTTGGTAGCCCAGGCTGTCCTGGAACTCACAGAGATCCACCTGGCTCTGCCTCCCAAGTGCTGGGATTAAAAGTGTGCGCCACCACTGCCCGGCTAAGACAGCGATTTTCAACCCGCAGGTCGCGCGACCCCTTGGGAGTCACATGTCAGATATTTACATTATGATTCATAACAGTAGCAGAATTATAGTTATAAAGTAGCAATAAAATAATTTTGTGGTGGTGGGGGTCACCACAGCATGAGGAACTGTACTAAAGAGTGGCAGCATTAGGAAGGTTGAGAACCACTGCTCTAAGATATTCCGGAAAACGTGGTTGACAGATTTTACTACTATAAGTATAACACTTCTTTAGGCAAAACCAAAGTAAAAGATGCAGTGTATGATAATTTCCTTCTTGAGAACTTGAACCTTGGACCTCCTTTTGAGGATTATATACTCCCTCCCACCCCCAGCGATGTGAATCATTTGCATTTCTTTTTCTTTCTTTCTTTTTTTTTTTTTTTGCACCAAATGTTGTCAATTGTTGTTCTGAGACGGGGTTTCTCTGAGTAGCCCTGGCTGTCCTGGGACTCACCATGTAGACCAGGCTGCCTTTAGTTTTGAGGTCTAAAAAAAAAAGTAAATACAAATAGTTTTCAAATTTATCCCACCAGCCCCTTTTATGAAGTTGAACAATGAAAAGGTGGTTCCATGAGAGATGGCACCTTTTACATCCAGGGACTATGGTAGTGGAGCTCTTGCCTGCTGATTCCAGACCCTTGATTTCCAGCACTGACAGAAAAAGGGAAGTTTCCAGGCTTGCATCTGCCCTTCTTTTTCCTTTTTATGGCTTATGATATTTTTAGTGAGAAGAGGGGACATACAGCTAAATTTTTTTTTTTGTTTTTCGAGACAGGGTTTCTCTGTGTAGCTTTGCTCCTTTCCTGAAACTCACTCTGTAGTCCAGGCTGGCCTCGAACTCACGGAGATCCGCCTGCCTCTGCCTCCAGAGTGCTGGGATTAAAGATGTGTGCAAACACTGCCTGGCCTGTTATTTACAACTTTCACACCTCCTTATTTCTTCCCCTCTTGGTGGTGAATTTTTAACCTTTATGGTTTTTGTTTTTGGGGGATAGTTTCACTGTGCAGTCTTGGCTGGAGGCAAACTTGCTATGTGACCAGGCTGGCTTTCATCTGCCTCTGCTTCCTGAGTGCTGAGATTAGAAGTGTGTGTGTACTGCCATGCCTGGCTTTAATCTTTATGTTAACTTGTGTATGAGTTTTGTTTTCTTCATATTTTGAACCTCACAGATAACTTAAAAGTGGGTGGCTTTTTTTTAAGCAACCCTTTTTTCAAGTTTTTGTTTGTTTATTTTTGTTTCAGTTCCCAAATTGCTATGTGATGTTATAATCTGAAGGGTCTTGAGAAAGTCCACAATAGCTGCCTATGTAGAATACTAACCATAAAATAACTGGAAAATTAGACTGTGTTCAAGTTAGGAACTTCTTTATATCAAAAGACATCATTATAAGGGCTGCAGAGATGAATCAGTGGTTAAGAGCACTCACTGGCTGCAGTTGCAGAGGACCTGGATTCAGTTCCCAGCACCCACAGGACAGGTCAAAAGGGCCTGTAACTCTAGTTTCCACACCCTTTTCTGGCCTCTGTAGGCACACTGCACACACAATAACACAGGCATACATGCCAGCAAAACATTCATACATATAAGTAAAAATAAGTTGAGAGATTTAAAGCATTTGTTGTTCTTGCAGAGGACCCAGGTTTAATTTCCAGCATACATGTCGTGGCTCACAACCATCCATAACTTCAGTTCCAGGGGGTCTGATTCCTTTTCTAGCCTCTGTGAGCACTAGGCACGCATGTGGTACTGATACATACATGCAGGCAAAATACTCATACATATAAATCTTAAAAGGTGTGATGGCACACGACTTTAATCCCAGCACTTAGAAGGCAGACCCAGGCAGATCTCTGTGAGTTCAAGGCCAGCCTGGTCTACAAAATGAGTTCTAGGACTGTTACACAGAGAAACTCTGTCTTGGGTGGGGGGACACACACAAAAAGACATAATTTTAAATACATGTATGAAATTTGTATTTACAAATACATTGTACATACATGTACAGAATTTCATTTATGAAATTCTGAAAATATTTAAAATGATAGCATTAACAAATAGGAACTCAAGAAGAGAAGGTATTTATAATACACACACGTAACTCATATTTAGAATATACCAAGTACTAATACAGTTTGAAAATGAACAGGCTGGGCGGTGGTGGCGCACGCCTTTAATCCCAGCACTTGGGAGGCAGAGCCAGGTGCATCTCTGTGAGTTCGAGGCCAGCCTGGGCTACCAAGTGAGTTCCAGGAGAGGCACAAAGCTACACAGAGAAACTCTGTCTCGAAAAACCAAAAAAAAAAAAAAAATGAACAGAAGTTTTAAACCGTCAGTTAACAAAGAATCCATCCAAATTGCCATGAGGTATATGAACAGTTTGCCATTTAAAAGACTGAGTGTCAGAGAGGAAGGTGTAGTATTATTGCACTGCTTCAGGGTGGAAGCTGTGTGATGTGAAGATTCAGTCTTCTGTTTCTCTCAGTGAGTTGGCTGGTACATGGTGTTTTGTGTTTGACCACACCTTCAATCCCAGCACTCAGGAGGCAGAGGCGGCGGTTCTCCAAGTTCCAGACCAGCTGGGACTACATAAATGAGGTCCTGTCTAAAATTTATTCCATTAAATCAGATTTTTCTTTTCAGTTGAATTGTTTGGCTTTTAAGTCAGTGGTTCTTATTTATTTTATGTGCACTAGTGTTTAGCCTGCGTGTATGTCTGTGTGAGGGTGTCAGATCCCCTGGAACTGGAGTTACAGACAGTTGTGAGCTGCCATGTGGGTGCTAGGAATTGAACCCGGGTCCTCTAGAACAGCAGCCAGTGCTTTTAACAGAGCCATCTCTCTAGCCCTCTAAGTCAGTGGTTCTTAACCTGTGGGTTGCGACCCCTTTGGGGGTTGAACAACCCTTTTACAGGGGTCACATATCAGATTTACAATGCAATTCATAATAGTAGCAAAATTACAGTTACAAAGAAGCAATGAAAATAATTTTATGGTTGGGGTCACCACACCATGAGGAACTGTATTAAAGGGTTGCAGCATTAGGAAGATTGAGAGCCACTATTCTAAGTGCTGGGATTATGTGTGCACCATCACACCCAGTGTATTCTATTGTGTTTTTATTGTATGTGCATTGGTGTTTTGCCTGCTTGTATGTCTGTGTGAGGGTCCCCTGGAACTGGAGTTACAGACAGCTGTGAGCGGCCATGTGTGTACTGGGAATTGAACCCGGGTCCTGTCGAAGAACAGTCAGTGCTCTCAACTGCTGAGCCATCTCTCCTCCCCGTATTCTATTGTTTTTAAAAATAATTTTAAGGATCCATAATAACTTTACTACAGGATAAATTAGATGTTAAAGTTGGTTTCTTCAAAATGAATATACAAGAAACTTTTTTAAATTAAAAATTGTATATGTATGGGTATTGTGCCTGCATGTATGTCTGTGTACAACATGCCTAGTGGCCATGGAGGTTAGAAGAGGGCATGAGATCCCCGGGGACTGCAGTTAAACCAAGTTGTAAGCCCCCTAGGAATAGAACCTAGGTCCTCCGAAAGAGCAGCAAATGCTGAGCCATCATTCCAGCTTTAATAAACTTTTTTTTTAAATAAAAAAATGGATGGTTGGCATACGAGTCAGTTTTAGAGTTTTTGCTTAGTATATGGTAGGCTCTGAGTTCAAGCCTGGGGCAAATGACTGAGGATAAAGAACAGAGAGAGAGAAGAAGAGGAGGGCAGTGGTAGTTTTCATGTCTGTTTCTCAAAATCGTTTGAGTCTGTGTGCGCACACAGAGGACCGAAGGCGTTTGAGCCCCTGGAGTTGGAATTAAAAGTGGTTGTGAGCCACCAGACTGGGTGCTGAGCACTAAGCCCCAGTCCTCTGCAAGAGCAGCAGCTATTCTTAATTGCCAATCATCTCTCTTGCCCCTCTTTCATTCAGTATCTAAGCATCCTTTATCTTATTTTTTTTTTTAATTTTTATTTTGTGAACGTTAGTGTTTTACCTGCACTTATGTCTGTGTGAGGGTGTCAGATCCCCTGGAACTGGAATTATAGACAGTTGTGAGCTGCCATGTGGGTGCTGAGAATTGAACCTGAGTCCTTTGGAACAGCAGCCAGTGCTCTTAACCTCAGAGCCATCTCTCCAGCCCCCCCCCCCATATTTTAATTGCATTACATCTATTTACTATGTGTATTCATTCTCTCTCTCTCTCTCTCTCTCTCTCTCTCTCTCTCTCTCTCACACACACACACACACACACACACACACACACACACATGCTTGTACCCCCTAAAGGGGGTTGGTGGTGGGGAATAGGTTTTCTCTCTACCATATGGAGCCCAGGGATTGAACTCAAGTTGTTAGTCAGGCTTGGTAGCATGCACCTTTATTTACCCGCTGAGCCATCTCACTAGCTCCTGAGCATCCTTCTTACAAACATAATCCTCAAACTGATCTTTCCCTCAAAAAAATTTTTAAAAAAGCCCAGAGCTTGGGAACAGTTTAGACTGAGTGAATTTTCTCTGCCTCTGGAATGCTAGGATTAAAGGTATATGTTGCCACACGCAGCTTATTTTTGTTTTCTTGAGATAGGGTCTTTCACTAGATGGCCTGGTACTAACTATATAGCCCAGCTTGGTCTGATACTTCCTGGCTCAGTCTCTTGCATGCTGGGATTACAAGTGTGTACCACTGTGCCAGGGTATAATCTCTGTTTTTATAGGTAAGGAAAACCTGCCCAAGGTCATGAGCTGAGATGAGCCATAGATGAGCCTACTACAAAGCCACTCGCTTATTACTTGTATTACTTTATTGCTACAAATCCTTCTGTTTTAGTTTTTAGTGCCACAAGGAAACTGTCCAACACATCTTAGTTAGACATTGCTGTTAGTTCTGTGAGAGTGGTCCCATTCCAAACAGGAGTGAAGTTGAGTGTGCTGGTACACACTTTTAATTACAGTGGCCAGGAGGCTTGCCATTTGAGACTAGGTCTTGAAGGAAGGAAAGAAAATGTGGGGAAAAACCCAAAACAGACCAGAAGACTGATTATTATTAGTCAGACTTAAGAGGGGATGACTGAGCCAGGTGCTCTAATCTTTTCTCCTTTTGTTTACTTTTTATTTTTTAGACAAGCTTTGCTATGTAAGGAGGCCGGCCTCAAATTTACTTTGTAGCTATTATCCTTTTTCTTGGTTTTCTTGGGCCCCCAAATCCTATACAAGTGAGAATCTTATTTGCTAACACTGAAATTTCTAAAATGGAAAACGGAATTTCTAAAACAGAAAACGATGAGGGTTTTTGTTTTTGTTTTTCGAGACAGGGTTTCTCTGTGTAGCTCTGGCTGTCCTGGAACTTGCTATGTAGACCAGCTGGCCTTGAACTCACAGAGATCCCACTGCCTCTGCCTCCCGAGTGCCGGGATTAAAGGTGTGTGCCACTATGTATACTTAAGATGCCTTAAGAAACTCTTTAAGTGCAAAGGAGGTAGGTAAGTTTTCTATGGCAATATTTTTTAGGATTTGATCCAGAGGAACCTGAAACAACAAAGTGTGATTGGCTGGTGAACAGTTCATTTTTGTGGTCTGAAAATTTAAGTATAATATTGTGAGATAACTGGTGTATATTAGTATCTGTAGTGGGATGTTTAGCATCATAGGCTGTTTCCTTACTTACTTGTGTTTAAAGACTTACTAGAACAGGAGATATGCCGTTTTTCCTCTTCTTACTAATTTTTCCTCCTTTCCCATACAGACATTCCATACACCAAGCTTGGGTGATGAGGAATTTGAAATCCCACCTATCTCCTTGGATTCCGATCCCTCCTTGGCTGTCTCAGATGTGGTCGGCCACTTTGATGACCTGGCAGACCCCTCTTCTTCACAGGATGGCAGCTTTGCAGCTCAATATGGAGTTCAGACATTGGACATGCCTGTGGGCATGACCCACGGCTTGATGGAGCAGGGCGGGGGGCTCCTGAGTGGGGGCTTGACTATGGTAAGGAGTGACACACGGTGGGTTCACCCAAGCTCATAGGAATGGGTTTAGAAGGACAAAAGAGTCCATGTTAAACATGGCTAGTACTGGTTTCTTATTCTTATATAAGCTTAAGACTCAACAACAAAGACTTAATTTTACCTGAATAAATGAGATTGTCTTGAAAAATAATTTTAAGTTGTAAAATAGCCAATGTTAACTTGGACATTTTGAAATGAAAATGATTCATATTTTTTAAAAGGGTTTTTTGTAATAGCTTTCCTATTCTGGAATTCAAATGTATATTTGAGTGATTTATTTAAAAAATGGGCTGAACCAAATAAAGTGCTAATTAAAGGCTCAGACGTTATAAGTGTTTAGCATTTCCAAGCATATCATTAGTATCGCATCTCCATCTCATGTGTTTGATGACAGGTATCTGTCTCCACTTCAGCTTCTCTGCTCTCATTGCCTATGTATTACAACTTTAAATACTATTATTCTGGAAGATACTAGTGGGTTTAGCTTGTATGTTGTCATTACCCACAGATTATACTAAATGAATTATTTGTCCTTTTCTGTTTGTTTTTGAGATAGGGTCTCACTATAAAGCCCTGACTGACTTAGAACTCAGATAAGGAGATCAGGCTGGCCTTAAACTGACAGAGATTTCACCCCCTTCCTTTTATCTCCTGCGTGTTAGAATTAAGGGCAGGTGTCACCATGTCTGGCCTCCCAACATGTTTTTTATGAAGACAAATTATCTGATGTTCTGTAGGATTTAAATGATGATAGTCTACATAAGCCAGGGATTTATAAGGAGGGGGACATGGTATTTTAATGTTTAGTGTTTTAATTAGTCCTTCTGCTTCTCTCAGGACCTGGACCATTCTATAGGAACTCAGTATAGTGCCAATCCACCTGTTACAATTGATGTACCAATGACAGACATGACATCTGGCTTAATGGGACATAGCCAGTTGACCACTATTGATCAGTCAGAACTGAGTTCTCAACTTGGTTTGAGCTTAGGAGGTAGCACCATCTTGCCACCTGCCCAGTCACCTGAGGATCGTCTTTCAACTACTCCTTCACCTACCAATTCACTTCATGAGGATGGTGTTGATGATTTCCGGAGGGTGAGGCATTCCCTGCCAAAATTAATTCTACTGCTATTCTAGGGTAAAATGCTTGTCATGTAAAGCTTAATCATCTTTACTTGGTTCTGGGTGTGGGTTCCTACCTCTTCATTTTGTTACAATGCTCTCCTCAATCTCTGTTCTTAGTGATCCTCACATGTGGTTTCCAAACCATTGCTTCTGTTTTTAGCTTAAATGCCATGGCTGTGGCTGCTTTCCCTCCTGACCTGCTGAGCCATCTCTCTTGTCTAGTTTTGTTCCTATCAAAACCCTCTCTTAATTCTGTTTTTCTCCCTGACAGCAACTTCCCAGCCAGAAGACAGTGGTGGTAGAAACAGGGAAAAAGCAAAAGGCTCCCAAGAAGAGAAAAAAGAAAGACCCTAATGAACCTCAGAAGCCAGTCTCTGCATATGCATTATTCTTTCGTGATACTCAGGCTGCCATCAAGGGACAGAACCCCAATGCTACCTTTGGTGAGGTTTCGAAGATAGTGGCTTCCATGTGGGACAGTCTTGGAGAAGAGCAAAAACAGGTGAATAGTGGGTAGTAAACATTTTCTAAGGTTTTATTTGGACAGAATCTTAGTGTTCTATTGCTGTGAAGAGACACCATGACCGCAGAAACTCTTACAAGGAAAGCATTTAATTGGGGCTTGCTTACAGTTTCAGAGGTTTAGTCCATTCTCATCATGGTGGGGAGCATGGTAGCACATGGGCAGACATGGTGCTGGAGAAGTAGCTGAGAGTTCTACATCAAGATCTGCAGGCAGCAGGAAGAGGGCAACACTGGGCCTGGCTTGGGCTTTTGAAACCTCAAAGCCCACCTCTAGTGACACTCCCTCCAACAAGGCCACACCCCTAATCCTTCTCAAACAGTGACACTCCTAATGACTAAGGACTCAAATATGTGAACCTATGGGGACCATTCTTACTCACACCACCACAGGTCTTTACTTGTCAGCTCTTTGTTGATGGCAGTCACACATCCTTTACCTTAGAAGTTACAGAAAAAATCATTTTAATTTATTTTTGTGACTGGATAGCAAACCCAAGGCCTCAGCTGTCCTGTTTTATACGTGTATGCTTTCTTACTGAGCTAAATCTCTAGCCCAGAAAATTCATTGCCAAAGTATAAGTAGGACTGCAAGATGGCTCATTGGGTTTGAGCCCCACATCCCTCATGGTGGAAGGGAAGAACAAGCTGACCTCTAATCTCTACACACATTTCCAGAAACATACACATGTACACACATGTAATTGATAAAAATTCATTATAAAAACACTGCATCCTTCCTAAACTGTTAAATAACCATCCTCTCTTTACTAAAGATGGACTCTACCGGGTGTGGTGGTACATGCCTTTAATCCCAGCACTGGGGAGGCAGAGGCAGGTGGATCTCTGTGAGTTCAAGGCCAGCCTGGTCTACAAAGTGAGTTCCAGGACAGCCAGGGCTACACAGAGAAACCTTGTCCCAAAAAAACTAAAGATGGGACTCTGAGGTTCACTGCCCAGTTAAGGTCATACAGCTTCTAAATGATAAGGTTAGGATAGTCTAGTTTCCTTATTTCAACATTCCATATGACATCCACTAATAGTGACTAATCCCTCTGTGTCTTCAACTGTTTAGTTTTTAGGTCAACTTCCTAAAGCCTCATATTTTCCTATTTGTAAAGTTAAGCTCTTTCTTGTTAAGTTGCATGTTAAAACTATCCCTCTTCAGGTACAGCTTCATTAACGGTCTTCTCATGAAATGTAAACTTGAAAAACCATAGTTAATCTCCCTAAATTTAAACTGAATTAAAAAAAAAATCAATAGGTAATAGTGGTATGTGCTTCCAGCACTTAGGAGGTAGAGGCAGAGGATCATGGATTTCAAAGGCTAGCTTGAAGAAGGTGTGTGCTGCAGGAGGTGTGGGTGGAGGGATATAATCATCATATGTAAACTGAAGATAGCTGTAACTATCATTACCCCACATGCCTATCAAAGCAAATCCTCAGTATCTAAAACAAAAGGCTGAATTTATTATAATTTATTTTAGTTACTTATTGCTGCTTTAATTCTCATCCTCATGGGTTAGTTTGGTGTTTCTGCTGTTCTTGCCTGGATTTCTTACTGTTGTAACAATATGGTAGGCTGTGGTGGTTGTGGCTGGCAGCTACTACTATCTATTAGTTGGTATGTTGTTGCTCCTTCATGTAGCTTCTCATGTTTTAAGCACTATGGTATATTCTAATGACCAAACAAGTCACAGAGACAGTCCAGATTCAATAGAAGAGGAAATAGCCTTCAGCTTTTAGTGGGAGAAGGGGCACATAAGAGGTAAGGACTCTTGGGGCCATCTTTGACAACTTAGCACATTTCTAGGGGAAAAGTTTCAGAGTTGGGTAGTGCTGAGCTATGTATTGACCTTACAATTTGGAGGTGGTTTGTTTTTGATACAGCAATGAACATGGATTGCTATTCACTTTGGAAGTGTAGATACTCTTAATAAGACAGTAGAGTGAATTTGCCATAAAGGTTGTCATTATTGCTTGCTCAAAAATGGTTTCACTGAAAGGAGTGGTCTGAGGTTGGACTGAGTTCCTGATGGACTATAATAGATTGTCAGTTTCTCCTAGGGGTATGGTTCATTTGAAACAGTGTCTTTCTCATAGGTGTATAAGCGGAAAACTGAAGCTGCTAAGAAAGAGTATCTCAAGGCGCTAGCTGCTTATAAAGACAACCAGGAGTGTCAGGTAAGATGACAACAAATGGGTATCTCAAACCAATTCATTTTTTTAAAAGTTGTTATAGGTAACTCTCTCTCATTCACACACACACACCCCTCAAAAATGGAGGGGCACATGTTAGAGTACTGGCTGTACTTGCAAAGGACCTGAGCTCCCAGCACTCACATGGTGGCTTAGGACCATGTGTAACTCCAGTTTCTGAAGATCCAGTGCACTCTTCTGACCTCCCAAAGCATGCATATATTGTGCACGTATGTGCAGATAGACACACATACACATAAAATAAAAATGAAAAAAAAAACCCTGTGGAACCTATTATTACATAATGTTAAAGTTGATTTAAGGCTTCCCAAGTATTTCATATCATAAGCCTTGCAAAGTAGTCTTTGAGTTTATTTTCTATCTATTACATATCTTTTCTTGAAATGTAATGAGAATGTGTGCTGCAGTGGAGAGTAAATTACTTGTTGCTTTTTTATTTTGGTCTTCTTTTAGGCTACTGTGGAAACAGTGGAATTAGATCCTGTCCCACAGTCGCAGACTCCTTCACCACCTCCTGTGACTACTGCTGACCCCGCATCTCCAGCACCAGCCTCAACGGAGTCGCCTGCTTTGTCCCCTTGCATTGTAGTTAATTCCACGCTCTCATCTTATGTGACAAACCAGGCAGCCTCAGGGGCTGGAGGTCAGCCCAATATTACCAAGTTGATTATTACCAAACAGATGTTGCCCTCTTCTATTACCATGTCTCAAGGAGGAATGGTTACTGTTATCCCAGCCACAGTGGTTACCTCCCGTGGGCTCCAATTAGGCCAAACAAGTACAGCTACTATTCAGCCCAGCCAGCAGGCCCAGATTGTCACTCGGTCAGTATTGCAGGCAGCAGCAGCTGCTGCTGCTTCTATGCAACTGCCTCCACCCCGACTACAGCCTCCTCCATTGCAACAGATGCCTCAGCCCCCAACTCAACAGCAAGTCACCATTCTGCAGCAGCCTCCTCCTCTTCAGGCCATGCAACAGCCTCCACCTCAGAAAGTCAGAATCAATTTACAACAGCAGCCACCACCGCTGCAGAGCAAGGTTGTGCCTCCACCCACTCTGAAAATGCAGACTGCCCTGATCCCTCCAGCTGTGGAAAGCAGCCCTGAGCAGCCTCTGAACTGCAGCCCTGAGGCCCACCCAGCAGAGGCAACCTCTCCTGAGACAATCTGTGAAATGATCACGGATGTAGTTCCTGAGGTAAGCCTGTATTGTTTCCTCAAAAAAACCCAGTTCTGCCAGTTTTTTTGTTTGTTTGAGATAGGGTCTCATGTAGGCAGGATACATAGACTCACTGTAGCCAAAGATAGCCTTGAATCTGATTCTCCTGCCTCTGCATGCCAGTTTTAATTTATAACAACTTACTTTAAAATAAAATTCTTAGTTGGAATCTACATGTCATCCTGCTTAGCAGAACTCTAAAGTTTGGTTATAAAGGAGAAGACCAAGAACTTAACTTTTTCTGAAACTCCTTCTATGCGGGGGTATGGTACCTATTTCTCTACTGGAATGTGAGATGTTTTGACTAGGTAGGTAGTACTCTAATCCATCCTTGTTTGCTCCCTGTTCTAAGGTGGAGTCTCCTTCTCAGATGGATGTTGAACTGGTGAGCGGATCTCCTGTAACCCTGTCACCGCAGCCTCGATGTGTGAGGTCTGGTTGTGAGAACCCTCCTGTTATCAGTAAGGATTGGGACAACGAGTACTGCAGCAATGAGTGTGTGGTGAAGCACTGCAGGTGAGCGCAGCAGTTCTGCATACTGAAGTGGTAGTCAGGCGGACTGTTGGGAAGTAATCAGATTACCTTACATAGAGCAGCTTGACCTAGGTGGATAGGTAGATGGATATATCTGATTAGGGATGCTACTAGAAAAAATCCTTGGTTTAGTCGCTTAGGGATGGGCTGTAGCTCAATTGAAGATAGCTGGCCTGGCATGAGTAAGGGCCTGATTCAGTTACCAGTGCCAAAGAAATTGGTGAGGGATAGGTAAGGGGCAAGTAGCAAGTGAAAGCTTTGCCCTTCTACCAAAATATTCCAGGGAATTACCTGTATCCATGGAAACAGAGCACATGTGTTCTAGCCCCAGACCTCTAAGAGATAGATCAGCACTGTCACTACTTCTGACTTTTAGGTTCCTTTGTTCCTATATTTACTAAGATGATAATGTTATATTTTGGAGATATAGGGAATTATTTGGGTATGTTTTTTATTGAAAAGATAAAAGATAGTTCAAGAATATATATATATTCATTTATATTCATCTCCAGGCTATAATAAGTTTGTGTTATCTTTCCTTCTCTTAGGGATGTATTCTTGGCCTGGGTGGCCTCTAGAAATCCAAATTCTGTGGTGTTTGTGAAGTAGCCTTTCTTCTTCAAGCCTTGAAGATTTATCTGCCGGACACAAGTCCAGGAGCCTGTTTTTGAAAGACAAGCTGGGCTTCTTCTGGTAGTGCCTGACCTTTACACCCAGCCCTTCATGCCCCCACCTTTTCTTTCTTTAGCAGGCCAGTGAATTTACTGTCATTTGGAATTGCTTTTCACTCTAACTACAAGCAAAATTACCAGGTTAATAGCACAGGGAAGGGTGAAGGGAATATGGAAGCAAATCATAGGGGTTATTTGAAGAAATGTGTCAAAAATTGTCAGAGGCCTTGCCTAAAATGTTCTTGGGAAAGTGCTTAGCTCTGCTCCTAGGAGGAGACAGCACTGAGATAGAAGGCCGGGGGCTACAGCTCAGTGGTAAAGTGCATTGGGTTTAAATCCCAATTAAAGAGGAATGAAGTACTGACTTAAAATACCCTTTAAGAAGGGAACTACTATTATTCATCTACACAGTGCTTTAAGAACGAAGGTTTGTGTGGCTAGGGTTATGGCCTAGCACTAACAAAGCTCTGAGTTCAGTCCCCAGGCAGAAAGGTCAGGAGTTCAAGGTCATAATTGGCCACCAGTGAGTTTGAGGCCAAGCTAGGCTACATGAGGCAAAGGTAGAACAAAGGTTTTGCAGAGCATGGTGGCCCATGACTTTAATCCCAGTATTTTGGAGGTGGACATAGAGTTTTCTACGAGTTAAAAGCCAATCTGAACTTACATAGACCTTGTTCAAAAAACAAAGGCTGGGTATGGTGGCACTCTCCTTTAATCCCAGCTCTTGGTAGGTAGAGGCAGGTTGGATCTCTGAGTTTGAAGCTAGCCAGGGTTACATAGTGAGATCCTGTCTTAAGGTCCCCTCCCCATTCCTGACACACACACCTCTCTCTCAGCACATTGGGCTGGAGGGGAAATGACATCATTCAGGACTATCATTTTTTCCCTACAAGTATTTCTGCAGTCAAAACTTTCTTTACCTAACTTGATTACCAGTTTTGCATGTAAGAGGCAGAACTCTATACCCTTAATGAGAGGTTTTACAAAGTAAAGAAGTTGTGTTTGATGAAATATCTTTTAAATGTGCTTTCATTTACATAATTTATAAACCAATCCTTTCACATTCTAGGTTCTTCTTTAACTGAAGATGATCTATTTTTCTTACAAATAAGCTACAGAATAATAAACCAGCAAAACCACATAGAATAAGCAAAACATATGCCTGGTAAAACTAAGTGAAATTCAAATTAACCCTGTTTATGGTATACTAATTGCTAAGCACTGAACCTGTATTGTCCTGTTTTATAATGATCAACATATTAATGCTATTCCATGTATCCATTTAATTTGAACATTTATAACTAATGAAGTAGGTAGCTAACATTCGATGACTCATACTGAGAAAAGAGTTGCACAAGAACACATGCTGAGTGGCAAAGTCAGAATTTCACTTCAGAAATTCTAACTACAAACTTTTATTTAAATACGGGGTGGGGAGCACTACTATATAAACACTCCTCTTAAGGTGTGGTCGATAGAGCCATGGCTATGAATGGTTAGCTTCATAAGGAAGTGCTTCTATAAATTCTTAGGTTTAGAGATGATACCATCCGGATACCTTTGCTTAAACCGGGCAACCACATCTGGGTCTAGTAGGTGTATCCCATCCAGTTGGTTTCCGAGAGTAATCCTAAAACAAGGGGAAAAGGAGACAAACCAAAAAGTCCTGTAAGGGCTTAGCACTGCTAAGGTTTTGTTTCTTTAGGTCTCAGGCTGTCCTGAAACTCTATGTAGACCATGCTAACCTTGAACTCATACAGATCTGCCTGCTGCCTTCTGCTGGGGCTAAAGGTGTGCTCCACTATGCCCAGCCCATGTCAGATTTTAAAAAGATCAGAACAAAGTATATGGCAGTTGATCACTTAGGAGCTGGTACAGGTGCAGATATTAAAACTGTCTGCATTTTTATTTCTTTGGTAGTGGTGGTGGTGGTACTGGGGATTTCATATAGGGGTCTTGCATGTATGCTCTAACACTGAGCTACATCAGTCAACAGCCCCCCTCCCTTTTGATACAGCTCTCACTAAATTAATTTCGTTATGTAGCCTAGGGAAGCCTTAAGCTTATAATCCTTCTGCCTCAGACTCATGTCACAGGATCCAGCTTGATCTATATAGCTAAGGATTAGTAACTGATGTTAGCCAGGCCTATTTCATTCATAGTCATTGCCAATGAATAATCTTTTGATATTAAAATGCCAGCCATAGGAGTTAAAGCATTAAAATTGACAGATTAAATAAATGCTTAGTAGCCACTAGGGGGCATTAATATATCCCACAGAATAGGTGAGGATCCTTAGGCTATTATAACTTTGAGACCAGCCCTTTGGATTCTAGTGAATGTTGTAGATTCCAATAAAATTATTTAAACATAAGCTTAAGCCACCTGAGCTCTTTAAAGCCCATCTGTAGACTACCAGGATATATACAACTCATTGACTTCTGTCCTTAGCTATAAAGTTTTGCCCTGTTCTCTAGTAAAGTTACCAGTTGGGTTGCACATTGTGTGGTCGTCCAAATAACTCAATCTTGCGGGTCCCAGGGGACAATCTCTCAATCATGCCATATATTTCATCTGGTTTATGACTGGTGGAACGAACCTAGAAAATAAAAACCAAGCTACTTAAAGTTATTCAAGATTGCAGGGCTGGAGAGATGGCTCAGCAGTTAAGATCACTGACTGCTCTTCCAGAGGACCCTGGTTCAATTCCCAGGACCCACACGGCAGCTCAGAAGTATCTGTGACTCCAGTTCCAAGGGATCTAACACCCTCACAAAGAATTATATGCAGGCAAAACACCAATGCACATGAAGTAAAAATAAAATAATTTTTTTAAAGTTTTTCTCAAGATTGCAATTCTAGCCCTGTCTGTTAAGTTATCCAAATGAATAAAAAGTTGGAAATTATACCTGACAAGAGAAATTGTATTGAAAATATGAAAGCTTTAGATGCCTGGGGGAGCACATACCTCAGCTACAATCACATCACAATCCAGACCCTGGTTGAAGCCTTGGGGATTTCCTTTGACACCAACCTGCTCATCACAGAGAACACTGTTACTTTATAAACCATAGCTTTTGGACTTTTACACAGTTCCTCCCCCTAAGTTAGGCCTACTGTTACTCACCAAGCAATGTTCCTTTCCGTGGTTCAGCCAGTGGCCTGTGCGGCCTGTCCTGATGATGCGCTGTAGTTGATTAGTCTTCACCCAGATGATCTCATCCACCCGTTCATAGCTATGGAGCATGAGAGAATGAACTATAACCTCAGCTTCACGGTTGAGACACAATGTTAGACACAGAGGCACAGATTGATGGGGATACTCAGAGAAGGGAACGTGAACTAAAACTAAATCTCCCTCAAAAAAATGCAACACTTGGGACTGGAGAGATGGCTCAGAGGTTAAGAGCACTGGCTGCTCTTCCAGAGGTCCTGAGTTCAATTCCCAGCAACCACATGGTGGCTCACAACCATCTGCAATGAGATCTGGTGCCCTCTTCTGGTGTGCAGGCATACATAAAGGCAGAATGAACACTGTATACATAACAAATAAATCTTTAAAAAAAATGCAACACAATTTCTACTTACCCCCAGAGGTTCAGACACTCTCTGCCCAATTCCATGGCCCTAGAAAGAAGTAAAGGTTAAACAATTTGCCCGTATTTTTCCCTTCGAAATATCTCATGTCTTAGAAACATTTACATGGAAAACACCATCGAGGCAACCGAGTAAATCTAAGAATGAAAAGATGAAACAGCATCTAATCTTAATAACTATTTTTCTAAAATCAAGAATCCCAAGTATTTGCGCTATAAATAGTAAGTCTCATGGAAGGGGGTTGGCATCCTAAATCAGTGACACTTTTAGTCGCAGGCCTGAGAAAACCCAGCCCCATGGGAAGGGGCGGGATCCTTAATCAGTAACACATTTAATTGAATGCCTAAGAAAACCCAGGATTTTATTTCCCACCCAGTTTTCACTCTGTACTATATTTGCCCATACCTACATATCTGTGGATTATATTACCTGCCTGTGACCCAGAGGAAAAGAAAGCCATCATCCTGCAGTACTGGTATATTGAGCCTGCGCATCTCATCATCTGTTAAGGTCCCATATGGTAGCTCCATGTGAATATCCCAAGGTGGGTCAGCCATCACAACTGCAAATTTGCCCAAGATACTGACGTCCAGGTAGCGGATATCACAACAGATCCACTGCATGAGGTAGTATTTGGTCATCTTTCCTTCCTTCACAGATTCATGGTCCCAAACCCTCTAACTCAAGTATTTCTATCCCATTCCATCCCCATTAGTGAGCCAGATTGCTAAATTATTCCCTATTTTTCTACATGTATGGATACCCCATTCAGTTTAAGTCTATAGGTTGAAAGGGGTTTTCCCAGGCTCTCCAGACATGTAGGTACCTGAGGTGGAAAGAGTCGATCTGCACTGGAGTCGCCACCAACACTCTGCGTAAGAGCAAGCTCCTGGCTTGGCGTATGCTCCTTGCTGCTAGGACTCTCCGAATCCATGCAAGCATCAATTTCATAGTGAACATATTTGCAGGTATCCATGTGGAAACATGTGTTAAGGAAAGAGCAGTCACCTAAAGACTCATCAGTGTGCTTATTGATAATTCGTCTGGGAAAATAAAAAAGGGGGATCAGAATCAAGATGGTACTTCAGAAGTAGATCATACATTCAAATGCAAGATTTCTTATTCTCCCCCAATTTTCTTTATTGTTAAACTTAAGAACTTGTTCTCGAATAAAGACTTGATCTGGGTGCAGTGGCTTAGGCCTATAATACCAGTACTGGTAGGTAGAGCCCTAAGGTTAGAAAGGTCATCTTCATCATGGCCAGCCTGAGCTACAAAAACCATGTCTCAAAAACAACAAAATACAGACTTTCTCCTCTTACTATAGGAAAGACCCTGGCCATTACATCAGAATAAAACACTGGCCTAAGCCCAGGTAGTTTCTCTAGGACTATCCTCCTTTCCAGAGAACTTTAACTTTCGTTATTGGTCACAGATACAGATGCCTGACTAGAAATCTTCCTTTTATTTACAAGTGAACCTATATTCTTTCTCATACAATGGCCATCCCAAAGACAGATGGAATATGCTGAAAAGGAATTACTGTTTCTGGAAGACCCTCCCCACCTCATTCCCTCCCAAGAGACCTGAAGTGCAGCTTGCGACAAGGACGGTCAGCATCACTGGCTTTCATGCACTCTTCCTTGGTCCCATAGTCACAAAATTCTTGCACCTGGGCCCGACCTCGAGAGCGGAACTTTTCAACAATGGATTGTTCCTTGGCTGTTGTGGTATTTAATAGCTCTAGGATCTCCTGACTGACCTGTGACAGAAGTAGCCTTGGTCTTAAGAGTTTGTAGATCAATTAGCCCTTAAACCACCTCCACAAGTCTACCTTACAGTAAGGTCTGATAAGCTAACAGTATAGGAGAATGGCTTTAGAAAGGAAGTAAAATAGAAAAAGCCTGGTTTCTACAACTGAACATTAAGCTCATCTTGCCTCCCTAGGAGTATAGCTTCCCTCAGGCCAATCTGCACTGATATGGTACTAAGAAAGGCACAATGCTAGTATTCTGTTGCTTAACTCAGTATATTCAATAACTCTATAAGGGAAAACATTGGTTATCCTCATAGAAAGCCAAACTAACTTTTTTTTTAAAGATTTATTTATTATGTATGCAGTGTTCTGCCTGTATGCCTGCAGACCAGAAAAGAGCACCAGATCTCATCACAGATGGTTGTGAGCCACCATGTGGTTGCTGGGAATTGAACTCAGGACCTCTGAGAGAGCAGCCAGTGCTCTTAACCTCTGAGCTATCTCTCCAGCCCCCAAACTAACCTTTTAAAACTAAACTAGAAGTCATAAACAGATGAGAATTCAATGTAGTTCTAATCAGAACCATTGATAATTTCATTGATTTCCATAACCTGGTCCAAATGAATATCATTTAGTATTCCTGTCTCCCTATATTTATTTGAATTGCTCTTTTCTCTGAATCCTCTTCTGAGGATTCTTCCAAATAGATTACATAAATCAGGACTTCCTAACAATGTGATTACTGATATTTTGGGCTAGACAGTTTTATTGTGGGGGAGGTGTCCTACTATGCACTGTAGCATGGTTAGCAAGTTTTTGGCCCCTACCTTCTAGATCCTGTATCTACTCAATGCCAACAGCACTCTCTGGTGCTGTGACAACAATGTAGCTGGACACGGACAAACTTCCGGTGGAGGTGAAGGTAGAGGAAAACCACCTCCAGCTGAAAACCACTACTCCATGTCTTAATTCTGAGAAATACTTCTTGTCAGAAGGTAACACATCAAAACTGTAATTCAAAGCATAATGTGAGCATTTCCATATGACCCCTACCTTCTTGCTCTGTTGTTCTTTAGTAGACTGTTGGTTCAAAAGACTTTCTATCTCCAGGTCAACATCTGAGGCAGCATGTTTCCTTGATTTCTTAGGCGGCTCCTTAGCTGGTTCTGATGCTGAAGAGGTCAAACCAGATGCTAAAGAGCTGGCAAAGGTGGCCACGGTAGTCGAGTCCTGTTCTGCACGCCGTTTCTGCCCTGTGGTAGACCCTGCTGCTTCTCCAAGGCCTTTCTTGTCTGCCACAGCACCCATCATGGCAGAGAGCTTGGAGTGGTCAGCGTAAGTTACAAGAGTGGGATGTGCATCATCTTGTAGGAGACCTCGCTTTACCTCAATCAACTCCTGAGCTGCAAATTTCTGTAGAAGGCTTTCGACCCCATCTTGAGTGGCAGGTGCATCTGGCTAGAGAAAGGAGACGAGCATGAGACACTACCACGACCGACAGCAAATATGTGATCAATTCTAATTTTATCAGGTTATTACCGTAGAGATGGCAAGACGGATGGAAACAGCATCAGTGGGCAAGGTTAAGGCCAGATCTGAGAGGTGGTGGAGCAACTTCTTCTCCAACTCAGGGTCTGTAGCTAACTCAGGAACCACAGAAGTGGTGCTGGGCTTAGGGCCACTAGAGGTAGGCGCAGTTGGCACTGGGCTATCACTACGGAAGGTTGGGGACAGTGCTGCTTCTGGATTCCTTAAATCTAAAAGAGAAAAATAAAGTGGAGAGAGTCAATGCTGGTAATCTTGACATTCCTCAAGGCCAAACTCTCCATCATTCCTAGCACACACATCGTTCATTTCAAGCAAGTTCTCCGACCAGCATTAGCAATGGATCAGATACACAGAAGCATTTGCTGTTTTGCCAAAATAATCCTGGATTTTACTGAGAACTATGCATGTTTTCTCTGTTGGGAAGTTTTTTCCTAATTCTCTGTCCTCACTGCCTCAAAAGAAGTAAAACAGCATGGTACACTTACAGGGCTCTGCCACTCTTTTCTTCTCATGATACAATCAACCCATATTTTAATTTAAAATTAAAAAATGTATATTTTTAATAATCAAAACTGAGATTCAGATATCTTCCAGGGATGGATTTTGAATTTTTTTTTTTCAAGACATGGTTTCTCTGTGTAAGCCCTGGCTGTTCTGGAACTTTGTAGACCAGTCTGGCTTCAAACTCAAGAGTGTTGGGATTAAAGGTGTGGTCCACCACCGCCCGTCAGATTTTGAATTTTTAGTGAATCAAGGCCAATGGCCATCAAGAATGTGTTTCACACTTAAAAACATTAGGCCTTTGGAATACTTGGCTGAAGGCCTGGTCAGCAAATGAGGGTTGTAGCACATTTCCACTGTATGTTCTTACCCACCAACTGTACACATGAGGAGGCCGTGAGATAGCTATATCCCTGAGGATGACCCTGAACTCAAAATCCTCTTGTCTTTCAAGTTCAAGATTATAGGTGTATGCTACCACACTCAACTAGATCTATAATTTTCAATATTTACATAAATTGAGATTTTTCAGAAACACCCATATAAATACATGTTTTTGCATTTGTGTGTGTGTTGCAAGTGGCAGCCTCTATACCTCTCTGCCTTATTCTCATCCTCGTCTCAGCTGCTGACAGTGTTTGGGGTTACAAGACCATGCTGGGGATTTGAACTCTGGTCCTCAAGCTTGTGCAGCAAATGCACATCCCCTAAATGACTGTTTTCAAAAAGGTAATAAGATACTTAAGTCCAGGAACTGGAGTCTTTGGTAAGTTGATTAAAAACCAGTTTTAGCCGGGCGGTGGTCGTGCACGCCTTTAATCCCAGCACTCGGGAGGCAGAGGCAGGCGCATCTCTGTGAGTTCAAGGCCAGCCTGGGCTGGAGTGAGTTCCAGGGAAGGTGCAAAGCTACACAGAGAAACCCTGTCTAGAAAAAAAAAGAAAGAAAGAAAGAAAAAACCAGTTTAGTCATCTGTCTATGATAGATATGTAATTATGTTTCCTACATAAAATTGATATACCAAAAGAAGCAGCAGCTGGAGAAATGGCTCAGCAGTTAAGAACATTGACTGTACTTGCAGAGGACCTGGTTCAAGCCTAGATTTCTACCACTCACAGGGTGGCTCACAACCCAGTTGCAGGGGAATGGAAGGGTGGAGGGAATCCTTTTCTGGTCCCCATGGGCACCACATGCATGGTACACATGCATGGTACAGACATCACAGGCATACATACATACAAGCAAAATACCCATACACCATACATATAAAACATAAATGGGAAAAATAAGAAAACCAAACTTACCAGGCAGAGAGGTTAGTTTGAATGGTGAGGGGAAAAAATTCTCCAAATCTTGTTTTCTAATTATTCCCTGATTCCTAGGTTTTGCACTTTGTTTACCATACTGCCTTATTTTTAAAAGTGGTGTAATCTGACAAATTTTACATTGGCTAATAAAATTTAAAAATCAAGGCCAGGGCTGGAGAGATGGCTCAGCGGTTAAGAGCACTGGCTGCTCTTACAGAGGTCCTGAGTTCAATTCCCAGCACCCACATGGCAGCTCACAACTGTCTGTAACTCCTGTTCCAGGGGATCTGACATCTTCACACCAATGCACACAAAATAAATTAAAAAAAAAAAAAAAGATTTAAAAATCAGGGCCAATTCAAGTGGCAACTCCAGTAGGATGACTCCACCAAGGACACCAATTCTTATTCATCATTCTATTGACTATGGATCTATTTATTTATTTATTTATTATTTCCTACTGCTTTTTGAGACCAGGGTCTCTCTCTAACTAGTCCTGGCTGTCCTGGAACTCACAATTCCCTGTGAAGACGAGGCTGGCCTCAAACTAATAGATATCCTCCTGTCTCTGTCTCCAGAATGCTGGGATTAAGGCATGCACCACCATGCCAGGCTTTCTCCCGGCCTTTTCTTCTAACTTCCTAGATTTTAAGCTCCTTTAAGGTAAGAACAATGTTTTATTTTTGTCACGACTCATGAATAGTGTAGATATGCAATAAATGCTTACTAGTTATGGTAAGAATCTTGCCTGAGCATCCAGGTCCAGAAAATGAGCACATGAACTTAATTTCATCAAGATCTGCTGATGGGGGAGTTGAGAATACTAACAAGCATTGTCACAAGCTAGCCACACATGTGGTATAGATTCAGTATTCTTGCAGAGCTTTGCAACTACTGATTTACCTTAAATAACTGACCTTGTGCTGGGGAAGAATGTTAGGGTAGGACTCAAAATCTTTTAAAGTTCCTCCAAGTTTTCCGAGTTTGTCATACAAGGGAGAGGGGGAAAAAATGTTTAAAGACCAAACCCAAGTGTTTTCAGATTCTCCCTACGTTTGTAAACACTTTTCCCTACTCCTTTAGCCCCACCTAGTGAGGACCTTGTTGTGGCTGATAAACTGGGGACATGCAGGTGTAATCCCTGCCCACAGTGTTAAAGAAATGACACAATGACTGGGCAATCGCTACAACCAAGAACAACAAAAAGGGCCTTGCTGCCCCTCAGAATAGGGTACTGAGCGGCTTCCCCGGGGGAGGCGGCATAGGCTTCCTGCAGGTGGGCATAGGTTTCGGCTACTCGGGGGAAAGGCGGGCTACCAACGTTCGAGGCGTCCAATAAATGGTCACTGCGGAAAGGGCGCGGAGCCCGAGCTCTCTTTCTCTCCTGGGGTCGCTCGCCCCTCCACGGCCCGCCCCAGCCACCCCGCACCTCACCCAAGTGCCCAGAGTCCTGCTTCCGCCTCCGCTGCAGCCGCTCACGAAGCGAATCCAGCTGTTTCTTATGGGCCTGGATAGAGCTCCACGTGTCCGACATCCTAGTTCCCAGCACCGACCCCGCTCGAACCAGGCGAGGCGAACTAGCACCTCCCAAGCCTAGAACGCCGATACATCCAATTCTCACGCGGACGCCTGAAGGCCGGGCGGATAAAGAGCCAAGATGAAAAGCCACTTCCGGTTTCGCGAGCGCAAGCTTTAGGTGTTGGCGAAACAGCGGATGTAATCCTTACGGCTGTTCTCTCTCGTGCTTCCGGGAGCAGTGAGGCTGTGTTTGCCATGTCGGTTGCTGGCAGAGCGGCCATATTGATTCTTTCAGTCCTTCCTTAGTGACCACACATTAAATTAGCGGGAATAGAACACGCGTGGGTGGATGACGGATGGATGTTATTGCTTGAGAGATAGATGGGCGGGATGGGGTGCACAGATTGTTAGTCTAGTTGATTGTAAACCCAGGTGCTTGCACATGCTAGCAATCAGTATACCACAGATTTGTACCCTTCAAGCCCCGGATTTTCTTTTTCATTTTCCTTTCCTTTTTTTTTTTTTTTTTCTTCTTCTTGGTTTTTCAAGACAGGGTTTCCTTGTAATAACAGTCGTGTAGCTCACTTTTTAGACCAGGCTGGCCTCGAACTCACAGAGATCTGGCAAAAACTCAAATCAGCCTTGGTTTATGGTAGAGATTGGGTGTTGATCTTTTTTTTTTTTTTTAATTTTTTTTTTTTTTTTTTTTTTTTTTTTTTTTTTTTTTTTTTTTTTTTTTTTTTTTTAGATTTGTCTTATTCATATGAGTGCTTTGCCTGAATGTCTGTCTGTGCACCAGATACATACCTAGTACCTGAGGTGGTGAGCCTCCATGTGGGAACTTGGGAATTGAATCCAGGTCCTTCATAAGAACAAGTGCTCTTCACTACTGAGCCAATTCTCCAGTCACCCAGATTTCCTAAATTAAAGATTACTATTGGTTTCTTCTTTCCTTTTATATATGTGGAAAGACATGGAGTTTCACTATGTGACTCTACCCAGTCTTGAACTAACAATCCTCCTGCCTCAATATCCTGAGTTCTGGGATTTCATGTATGTTCTAAGACAAACAGCTTAATAGAGAGCCATCTTTGCAGCATGGAGAAGCATAGTCTTTTTAAAATGTAGAGATAGCTCTCTCTCTCTCTCTCTCTCTCTCTCTCTCTCTCTCTCTCTCTCTCTCTCTCTGGCTCTACTTTGTTGCCCTTGCAAGCCTAGCTTGCTATTCTTCCAGAGGACCCAGGTTCAGTTCCTAGCACCTGAATGGTGGCTCACCATCCATAACTGGATGTAACCTTCCTCACTTCCTGGAAAATCTGTTGTTGCTATTGACATATGGCAGATGCTATAATTGGTACACACACACATATTATGTATGTACACACACACACACACACACACACACACAATTTGAATTTGTTGTTTTGAGATATGTAGCTCTGGCTGGCCTGAAACCCTCAGATTCACAGAGAGCCGCCTGCTCTGCGCTCCAAGTGCTGATATTAAAAGTGTATGTCACCACATCTGGCTATAATTTGAACTGTTGAGCTTTAGCTGTGCTGTCAATTGTGGTAAAACTGTCACTGTTTACTGGGTTAATTTGGTAGTACACAATTGTATAGCAATTTACAAACATATTGTTCTAAAAATGTGAAACTACTGTTTTTCATTGGTGCAGAGGTAATAGACTGCATTAAACGTGTAAGGCCTTATCTACAGTTCAGTAGTGGAGCAGGTACCCAGCATTCCCAAAGCCAGAAACTCCAGGGCAGCAGAGCAAAATCAGAGTGTGAGGCCAATTATGAGCAGAGACATTGCACTCCTCACACTCAGCCTCCTGTGCTGTGGGAGTCGGTTCCACAGTTGGCACATCTCCAGTTCATGTTTTTATGTGGGATATATGACTTTTCTATTCTTCCTATCAATTTACTACAACACTCACAGAACCCACCTGCTGTGGATATCGCTCTGTATAAATAAAATGCTGATTGGCCAGTCGCCAGGCAGGAAGTATAGGCGGGACAAGCAGAGAAGAGAATTCTAGGAACAGAAAGGCTGAGTCAGGAGACTGCCGTCCAGGGAGCAGCATGTAAAGGCAACGGGTAAAGCCAAGGAACATGTAGCGACATATAGATTAACAGAAATGGGCTGAGTTTAAGTGTAAGAGCTAGTCAGTGGGAGGCCTGAGCTAATGGCCGAGCAGTTTAACTAATATAAGCTTCTGAGTGATTATTTTATAAGTGGTTGCGGGGTCCATGGTGCTGGGCAGGACTGGAGAAAACTTCAGCTACACCCACCAATTTTGGTATTTAAGTCTTACTCATACTTTTATTTTTTCCTTTTGTGGCACTAGGGGTTGACCAGGGCCTCATATACCCTCATCTCTCACATTTTTTTTTAAAGATTTATGTATTTATTATGTATACAGCATGTATCCCTGCAGGCCAGAAGAGGGCACCAGATCTCATTACAGATGGTTGTGAGCCACCATGTGGTTGCTGGGAATTGAACTCAGGACCTCTGGAAGAGCAGTCAGTGCTCCTAACCTCTGAGCCATCTCTCCAGCTCCCATCTCTCACATTTTGAGCAGTATCCTCAGCCTTTTTCTGTTCTTGGGCAGTCTTTGAGCTTACTCTGTAACCCGGGCATGTCTTGATCTTACAGCTGTCCTTTCCAACTCTCCAGGAGCTGAGATTACAGCCCCCTGCCACTAGCCAGCCTAGTCACCTCCTTACTACTTGACCAAAACCTTAATGTCCACTAGGATTTATCAGTTTACTGTTATGAAAGGTGTGAAAAGACAAGCAGAAGTAAAGGGAGGTCAAAGTTGGGCCTTACCGGGAATGGGACTCGTGCAATGATTTGGGAATCAGAAGGTATTGTTTATTAGTTAAGTGCTAGGAATGATAACTAATGCCCCAGATACAAGAGTTTGTGAACGATAAAAACATGCCAATAGCCCAGAGGAAGGGGGGAGGGATGAGGTCAGAGGGATGGGGGCAGGTCTTTAATCCTAGCACTAGGTAGGCAGAGGCAGGTGGATCTCTGAGTTGGAGGCCAGCCTGGTCTACAAGGGCTACTCAGAGAAACCTTGTCTTTGTCAGTGAGGTTTGACACTAAGAAGGAAAAAAAGAATGTGGGTGACTGGTAGAATTCTCTGAGAAGCACATGCTAAGAGCTGAAGGAAGGAGAAAGATGCAGGTCTAAGGCTCCCCCTTTGCCATGGAGGCTCCCAGAGCGGACTACTCATTAGAGGCCTGGGTGCTACTTTGTATCTTGTATTTCTTCAGTTTTTGGCCAGAGGTAGAAGAATCAGAGAGCCAAAGGTTGTTACTTCACCGGACTCCTTGAAGGTTGCCGTTCTTACAGGGGCATCCCAAAAGCAACACCTCTGGATGCCAAGGGGAGTTCAACGGATTGTATACAGGTTTGTAAAATGGCATCTAGATTGCTGAGTGGATTAAATCAGTTACTGTGTTTAAGAATGGTTATTTTATAGGCATGCCCCATTTCTAGTGTTGAATTTGAGTTCGTTATCTCTAGGATCCCCCGGGACATTTTTCTTACCTATCACCATATAAAAGAATCTGTTTCCATAATTCTCCCTCCTAGAATAGGCTGATGAAGTGCTGCTGTGTCTTATTTACGTTCTCACCGAAGGAGCGCTTGGCCTATGAAATGAAGTAAGCCCTCAGAAATGAAGCGAGAAAAGCAGCTCGCTCGCGCTTCTCATCCGTACATTTATTCCTCCAGTCTGGACTCAAGTCTCTTGTTTGTGTCAAGTCCATGTTCTGCAAGCTGCATTTACACATACTCATTCTAGCAGGTTAACATTCACTCAGCTTCCAAAAGACAGATCTAGTGGATGGGGAGGGCAAGGGTGGGGTCCTGCAAAGGAGGAGGAAATCAACGGCACCCAGAAAAAGGAATTAGCAGCGAAGAGAAAGCAAACACGAAATCAAGAGAAGTAGAACAGGAAAAGGACGAGAAGGAGATAGAAAAGAGCCTGGAGGAAAGAGTGTAGAGAGGCAGGCTTTGTGTCAAAGAAACCTCCCTGACAGCTGTTACCATAATGAGAACCGACACGGGACTAGCAGGCCAGTCTGGTGTAATTAGGGAAACGGCATTATCTCAGTCCAGTGGGGATGAAGGAGGTTAAAGGAATGGGAGAATCAGTCACTTGCCTTCCTCCACAGGCTGAAAGGGGGAAAACGTATTTACAAAGCTTCCAGGAATTCAAAACAAAGGAGCTGTTTCTCCCTCCTTAACCCCCCAAATTCCCAGGTGTTAAAGAGGGCCTCCTCCACTGCTCTGGTAGGGACCTCCAGAATCAAATAGTTCTTTATTCTAAGCAGAGTGAAGAATAGATTTACTTACCTCTGTCTTGCAGGGAATCTGCTGTCACAGTAGTGTCAATGCAGCAGGAAGCCAGCATCTGGTCCCTGAAAGTAGCACTAGACTGGGAATCTCCCACCTAGTTTTTATTTTCTTTTCCTTCCTTCCTTCCTTTTTTTTTTTTTTTTTTAAGAGTATTATGTATTCTAGGCTAGCCTTCCACTTGTGATACTCCTACACACACACACCTGTATCAGGATTACAGTTCTCCATCACCCCACCCTACGGGACCTGGTTCTTTAAGTTGCTTCATTTCTTTTTGGGTTGTTGTTTTGAGATAGTCTCATATAGCCCAGGATGGTCATTAACCCCCTATACAGCCAAGGATGACCTTAGATTCTTGAGCCTCCAACTTGTGCCCCAAGTGCTAGGATCACAAGTGTGCCAGTGTGTCTGTCTGAATCTGCATCAAAACCAATTCCATTCCTTCAGCATGAAGGTTTAGTGACATTATCATCTTATAAAATCTGGAGAATTAAGGGTTTTTTGTTTGTGTGTGTGTGTGGTGGTGGTGGTTGGGGCAGGTGGGAAGGATTCCTGGAGTTGAATTCTGGGCTTCCCATATGCTGTACTGGTGAGCTACACCTTCATTTCTAGGAAGTCAATTCTTTAGGAAAATCCAAGTCTTAGAGAAAATTCTGAACTTTACTATGTTGTGGAAACACAAAGTTAAAAAAGAAATTATAATACATGCTCACTTCATGCCATCTGCCATAATATGTGTGTATGTATATTATGTATATATATATATATATATACATACATACACACATATAAATATATATACATATATACATACACACACAATGTTCTTGCTGGGTATGTAGCAGGACTTTAATCCTAGCATTTGGGAGGCAGAGGCAGGCAGATTTTTGTGAGTTCGAGGCCAGTTTAGTCTACACAGTGAGTTCCAAGACAGCCAAAGCTATGTAGAGAACCCCATCTCTTTTTTTTTTTTCTGGTTTTTCGAGACAGGGTTTCTCTGTGTAGCTTTGTGCCTTTCCTGAAACTCACTCTGTAGCCCAGGCTGGCCTTGAACTCACAGAGATCCGCCTGGCTCTGCCTCCTGAGTGCTGGGATTAAAGGCATGCGCCACCACCGCCCGGCTGAGAACCCCATCTCAAATATTAAAAAACACGAGGTTCTCATGTATCCAAGGTTAGTCTCACTGTGTAGTTGAGGATGTTGACTTGTTTCATGGGTACTAAGCAAGCTCTACCAACTGAGCTACACTCCTAGCTCTTTCACTTTGTCATCATTTATTTATTTCTAGACGGGGGCGGGTGGTGTTTCTTTATGTAGCTCTGGCTATCCTGGAACTAGCCCTTGTAGACCAGGCTGGCCTCAAACTCAGAGATCCACCTGCTTCTGCCTGGGATAAAAGGTGCGCACCACTACCAGCTGGCTTGAGTTATGTTTTTTTTTTTTAAAGAATCTATTTTCTTTTTAAGATTTATTTATTTATTATGTATGCAATGTTCTGCCTGTGTGTATGCCTGCAGGCCAGAAGAGGGCACCAGATCTCATTACAGATGGTTGTGAGCCACCATGTGGTTGCTAGGAATTGAACTCAGGACCTCTGGAAGAACAGCCAGTGCTCTTAACCTCTGAGCCATCTCTCCAGCCCCGAGTTATGGTTTTAAAAAATTATTTTATTTCATGTGTTTGAGTGTTTTGCTTGCATATGTGTATTTGCACCACATGTGTGCCTGGTACCTGAAGAGGCCAGAAGAGGGTGTCAGATCTCCTGGAACTGGAGTTAACGTAGTTATGAGTAACTATGTAGGTATTGGGAATTGAACCTGGGTCCTTTGGAAGCGCAGCCAGTGAACCAATGCTCTTAGCTGCTGACCTATCTCTCCAGCCCCTTTTTCTGCATTCTTAATTATAAGAACTTCCTTTATTAGTAGAATTTCTCCCTTTCTGATTGCAATATTGGATCTCAAAAATCATAAAATGTCAGTTATCGTGTTCTGTAGATTCACTGATGCCAGTGGGCTGCTTGAGAATTGGGGAAGACTGGTGAACAGCTTCCTAACTCAAAACAACACAAAGTTGTGGTTTCGCAGAAACTCCTAAAAGGAAAAACCTAGACATTCAGAAGATAGAATCTCCATTAAAAAAGCTTTTTCCCCCCACAGTGAAATCCCACTCACTGGAGGTTGTTTTAGGACAAAGCTGAGTAAGTTAAGGCTTTCTATGCCATATGTTCAGCTTTGGCAGGAGAAGAAGGTGGGAGGGAGTCTCCATGCTAGGGAATGCCAATATCACACCCCATCTGGCTATTTAGTCACAAAATAAGGAGAAACACACAAATACTTGGCCAAAACACTTTTAATGAGGAAGGGAAAGACACTAATATCTCCCCTCTCTGCTCTTACACATTTCACTGTGTTAGGGAGTTCTGGAGCCACTACTTTAGACTCATCATTGACATCAACTAACAGCAAAATCCAGTCTCCTCCTCAGAACTCCTGGTTCCCAGGATCCTATGTTAAGAGTAAATACTACATCTCACTACAAGACAGAGGCAGGGAGGAACCACTTGAAGCTTGTCTCTCAATGTCTGGGACTCTTAGAAGCAGACAAAAAAATTAAGACATAAGCTCTGGTCCATGGTCAGGCAAAATTGGGGAGGAAAGGGGGCTTTGAGAAGAAGATGAGGGACGTATAAGGGGCAAGGGAATAAAACAGGGAGTCATCTAAAACTAAAAGCATTCTAGTGCCAGGAAGTCCCCCTGGTCCCTGGTGCTGCAACGCCACATCACCATTAGCCCAAAGGAACATCCACGAGAATGTTCATATTCACAAGAGCTGAAGTTCCTCTCCCTTACATCACACCCCATTCTTCATCAAATAGGTTCCCAGAAATCCCTGTTTTAGTAACGCTTAACTCATCCTTACTTCATTAACCACCCTCACCAATAAGGCTCTTTAAAGTTATAGACTTCATACTTCCTAAAATATCCCATGGGAGACCTCTTGGCAAGAAATTTGCTTGTTGGTTAGGAGGCCATGATAAATGAGAAGTTGAAGGAGTCCTTGCACCTTGACCAGTCAATATCTTTGCCTTGATGTAACAAGTCAAGGGACATACTGAAAAAGCACCCCAATCCTTCATTCTTCCCTACCTTCTAGGGTTGAGCCACCAATTACTAGAGTATCTTCATTGCCTGCACCTTCTGGAGCGGGGGTGGGGGGTTGAGGGGGTGGGGGGGAAGGAGAAAGAAGCTATAGTTTGTTACTTCTTTTCTCTGGTGTGCTTGGTAGGTGCCAGCTTGGATACAGGAGGCAGAAATAGGAGAGAGGCTATGTCCTCCTCTGCCTCTCTGGATCATGTTGTTGGAGTCACCTCAAGCACAGTTCCTGGGCTTCATAGCAATGATGGTGTGAGGGTTGAAGTGGCAAGGCAGGTGGGTCTAGAGCTCCAGGGCTTGGGGACGAGGCCACCTGACAGGAAAAACTGTACTGCTTGCAGAAAGGTAAGAAACCCACCCAGCACAAGCTTCTCAAGAAGGTCCTGGCACAAGAAGTCTTGCAGGGTGACTTGGTCAAGGTCACCAAGGAGTAGCACAGGGCCCTCCCTCCACAGACAGCTGCCAGCCCCTTTGAGCAAGGCTGCCATTTCCAAAGATAGGGGTTCTGGTGTACCTGTCAACGGGAAAGGGAGAAGAGGAGAGGGCTCCCCTTGAGAATGTGAAAGCTAGAGAATCTGTTTTCCTTAGTTACAAAGAACAAAAAGGTGATACAAATTTCTTAGAGGGCATTCCCTTTTAAATGCAACTTTTAAGCTCAGGGTCTAGAGAGAAGCCACTAGAAACATCATGTCAAAACTTGAGAAGGTTGAGTAAATCTTGAAGGTCCTCCTATGGAGCATATGGTCATAGGGGACTGGGTACAGAAAACAGGCTCATGGGATGGCGGGATCATCTTTCCGTGGGAACGGGGAGAGCCCTGGAGAGGTGATGGAAGGACAGCCAGGGACCAAGGAAAGAGTAGCAATATTCTGAGGGCCATGGGGTGCAAAGGGTGGTACCTGGTGGTGAGCCAACAGCATGTGCTTCTTGAGGGTAGGACGGTCAAGGAAGCCCTGCCTGCAGAAAACACAAGTGAAGAGCGGCCCTTCCTTAGGATGGGTCTTCTGATGCTCTTCCAGAGCTGTTAGGGTAGGAAAGGTCTGGCCACACACTTCACAGGCATTTCTGCTGCTGCCCTCTCCTGGCTCCTTCTTCACGGCTTCCGGTAAGTTCAGCTCCTCCACCAAAGGGGTGCCGGTGCCCTCCCCTTCTTGGGTGAGTGCTGCAATGGGGCTTGAGGTCCCCTCCAGTTTGGCCTCTTCTTCTGCGCCTCCAGAAACATCACTGGTTCCCTGCTCCATGGGTTGGGGGTGATCCGGGTTGTCAGGTGGGGGTGGTGGCAGAGAAGATTGCTGAGTGGCTTTTTCATTACTATCAATCTCCTTCCCAACGGTGGGTGCTGCGACCACTGTTCCCACTTCCTCCTCTGCCCCAGACACCTCTTCTGAGTCACCTCGCACTGATATGGCCTTCTCACCCCCGCTCTCTGAGCCTCTTCCTGCTAGGGAATCTTCATCTGTCACATCTTCCTCTTCCTCATCCTCATCCTCTTCCTCAGACAACTCCTCTTCCGGTGATGGTTGCTGGGATGGCTGCTGGGGGAAGCTCCCTGGTCCAGAGACTGCAGATTGCTCAGAGCTATTCTCCTGGGCAGCTCCCCCACCTTCAGGGAGCGTGGAACCGCCATTGGGGATTTGGCCCCCCAGGTGCATCCGAACATGTTGCTGCAGAGTGACAGCGTTAGTGAACTTCTTCTGGCAGATGGGGCAGGAGTTCTGGGCCCGGGCAGCTGGACTGGTCTTGTGGCCCACAAAATGTGCACGCAAATTGCCCCTGGTGGAGAAAGCTCTGCCACACACTTTACACTTGAAGGGCCGCTCACCTCCGTGTTGGCCGTAATGCAGGCGTAGAGCCCGAGGGCAGCTCAGCACCCGGAGACAGATGACACACTGGTTAGGTCCCGAGGAGGAGGACGAAGGTGCAGGGGCAGATGTGGTGGGAGCTCCTGAGGCAGTAGAGGCCACTGCCACAGCTCCTTGACGGTCAATCTTTTCTACCAGCTGCTGTAGCTTTGAGGTCTCAGAAGGTGAGGCCCCCAAGGGTTCTAGCACATAGGGGAAGGGGAAACTTCCAGATGACTTCAAGTGATTAGTAAGCAGTGCCCAACTCGGCAGGGATGTCACCAGCTTACTTAGCTGCATTCGGGTTGCTGCGCCACTGTCCGCTACTCCAGTAATGGCTGATCCCTCACTCCCCGGGGGAGTATTTTCATCAGCTTTACTCTTGGGCTCCACGGCTTTCATGAGCACAAACTTGTTGAAAGCAGGGAGACCAGGAGCCACGGCTGTACTTGTACCAGTGGAGAGTAGTGTCAGGCTCTCTGTGGCACTGAGTGCTGTGGTGGAGGCCACTAGAGGTTTGCGTTCAACACCTCCACCTGGTGTGGCTGCCTCCTCTTCTGCTTTCTCCGGCGGCACAGACATTCCATAAGGCAGCCCACTGCTGGTGATGACGTAGTCTAGGTGCTCTGGTACGGGATGTGGATTCATTTGCACGTGTGGGTACTTCTCGCGATGCCGGTGGAAATGTACTTTGAGGTTGCCCCGAGTAGTGAAGCGGTTACCACAGACGTTGCACTTATAGGGCCTCTCACCAGTGTGGGAACGAAGGTGGATCTGCAGGGCGCTGTCACTGCCAAAGACTTTGGCACAAAAGCGGCATTTGTGCCTTCCACCAGGCTTTTCCAAGGAACTGATCACTTCCCCATAGCCCAGCTCGCCACTTCCATTCTTTGGCTTCAGGAGCCCTGGGGAGGCAGCAGCCTCAAGGCCCCTTGCTGCCCCAAGACACTGAGCTGCCAGGAGTCCTGTGGTGCCTGGGAATGCCAGATGAGGGGAGGCAATCAGCTGATCTGTGCTGCCTGGCAGGGCCGGGGAGGGGGCAGGAGTGGGTTTGTGGCTTCGCCCAACCCCTCCTACAGAGAATGGATGCTGCGATCCCAGTGGGTGGTAGAGGTGGAAGAAAGCCTGCTTAGGCGGTTCTGCCCCTGAGGAGGAGGAAGAGGAGGAAGAGGATGGTGCCAGCGTCTTGCCAGTTTGGACAGGCTTGATGGGACTGAAGAGAGGCAGTAGGGGCTTGGAGGAGGAGGCTGTCCCTGTCCCAGGTAGCTCTGAGGGACTGGCAGGGGCACCCACTGTCTGCCCTAAGGAGCCAAGTAGCAGCACCTGGCGGCAGATTTGCTCAGTCATCTGCATCTGATGGATCTGGCGCTGCTGCAGCACCCGCAGCTCTTCCAAGATCAGAGGAATGTTCAAGTGGCCACTGCCTACACCTGGGGGTGGTGGGGGAGGTGGTGGAGGAGGGGGTGCAGGGGTAGATTCTGGAGGTAATGGGGTTGCTCCCAGCTTGGGACTGGCCAAGATCAGGCCCCCGCCTCCCCCAGCCGCTGTACCTGTGGCAGCGACCAGGAAATGCCCTGAAGACTCCTCTCCTCTCCGCTCTGCCCCCCAGGTAGGATCAGGGGGCCCAGAAGACCCAGAATCTGGGGGATTGCTGTGATCTGTATCCATGACCTGGGGCCTACTGTGGCCCTCTGGCCGGGGTGCAGAGGAGGCTGAAGAGTTGCTGGGGTTCTCCTGGCCCCCAATTATCACCATTACGGGTGGGTCAGTACAACATGCGTTCTGGTGAGCGAGGAATTCGGTCGGGTCAGAGAATTGTGCGCAGCATTTGGCACAGACTTGGGGGTGGTCCTCCTCGCTAGCATCACCTGGGGAGAAGACAAGGAGAGAGTGTGGGTAATGCGGTTTTGTTGGGTAACGGAAGCTCTAAAGAACGGGCAACCCAGGAACAGCGGGTTGGGGTGGGAAGATAAGGTTACAGTCAGATCCTGCATGAAGCTAGCTAGTGCTCACACCGGACGCGACCCGCGTGGCTCCCGGATACCCAGCAAAAGGAGGAGGGGGACAGGGCACGCACACTCTGAGCCTCCTCCGGCACCCCTCCCCCAACTCTTGGCCCAGGAAGAGTGGGAATGGATGTGAGAGCTGGGGCCTATGTGTAGAATCACACATTTTATCCGTCCGCTTAAAGTCCTTCTCCGCGAGCGTCCCCTCTGCCCCCATCTCTGCCCAAGCCTGGCCCTACCGCACCTCCGCGCTCCGCAGGCTCCCCGCAGGGCCCCCCGAGTCGAGAGCTGCTCCCGGTTTCCTGCGCCATGGCCGTGGGGAAGTGGAAGGCGGGATGGGGTAGGACACAATGGGTATCCGGTCTGGGGAGGCGTCGGTGGCCGCCGGCGCTGCGGCAGTCTCTGCACCCAGCGGCCCAGACTGCGGAGGAGATCGGCGGGGGCGGGGGCAGGGAACAGCGGCGGAGGGGGAGGGGAGCGAGAAGGCGCGGAGGAGGGGAGGAGCCGGAGCGCGAAAGCTGGTAGAGGGGAGATGGGGGGGGGAGGAGGGGGGGGAGAAGGAGCTGCCAGGGAGGGAGACGAAAGCTTGAGGAGGCAAGAACGGAGGGTGCGTGCAGGGGGCAAGCCTAGGAAGCTTTACCCTGGCTCTGGGGCAGGTGCGGTGAGGCACCTTGGGGGCCCACTGTGCCCTATCCTCTGCCAGCTCCCCACCCTAGATGTCTTTATCCTAGCTGCTCCCACCAGGTCAGCCCCAAGCGCTCAGTGGGAAACATTGCCCGCTCAATAGATTAAGGCGATAGGCTTCAGTAATTTTTCTTCGGATAAAGGATCTGCTGAGCTTGGAAAATGTGGATTCCAAAGGGTGGTCTGCCCGCCTCGGAGGTCGGAGGATAAGGGTGGGAGGAGCCACCCCAAGCACCCACCCCCTTACCAGCTCGCACATCACAGAATGATCTCAAGTTTTGTCTTCACCCGTACTCCCATCCTACCCTCATCCTTCTTCATAAAAGAAGTTTCTCAGGGGGGCGATTGCAAGATAGAATTCCCAAGAAAGTCATTTGAGGACCCCTTCTTGAGGAACACTGAGCCCGTCACCAAGAATAACAGCTCAACACAAGCTAGTCTACAGGCTACCGGCCCTATACCAAAATGCGTAGAGTTCGTCCTTAAAAGAAACCCCTCTCCTGCTCGGTACCCGCTTCGCTACTGCCCACTCCCCCGCCCCCCCACTGTTCCTAACACGGACAATTAAAGACATTAGCTTTCAAAGGCCTAAGGAGGTCCTCCCAGCTCCGACCTTGGGGGAGGGGAGCTCCTCCTGAAACAATGGGAAGATGCCGAACGGGCTTTCACAGTCTTCGGCTCAGAGTCCAAAGCCCCTAACAGCCCCAACCAGATCTGAATTCCTAGACAAGACTGACACCTGCTCACCTCCACCGGGGCCTGCCTTCTAGTAAGAGAAAGTGGGGATGCGGTGCCTCAAACCGGGTACTCTGCATTCCTTTTCTTCCTCGAAATGAGCTTTAAGGGGCTCCTCACTTCCTAAAATCCTTTATTTTTACATGTAAAAAGTGATCTCAGGTCTTGGATTTGTGGTTTGGTGGTGGTCACCAATAAACTCATATTGTCCTTTTATTTATTTTAAACTTTTTGAAACGTGATCCTCCTACGTAGCTCAGGCTGACTTTGAACTCAACAACTCGCCCCCCCCCCCCCATTTCAGCTTCCCAAAGGCTAGGCCTATAAGTACGTGCTCCCCACCTTCCCTATGACTGGCTTCCTCATTATTGTTTGCTTTTGAGACCTGCTCTCATGTAGCCCAGACTGTCTCTTCCTCAAATGCCCAGCCGCCTGCTGCCCCTAAGTGCTGGGGTTAAAGGCGTGAGCCACCAAAGATGCCACCATCTCCTTTTTAATAAAGATGCACTATTTTACATACACTATCAGAGAAATATTTTGAAAAATTGAAAACCGTTTTTTGTTGTTGTCTTTTTTTTCTTTCTTTCTCTTTTTGTGGTACTGGAGACAAACTTTGTACCAAGTGTCCCACCACTGAGCTGTATGCCCACTAGAAAATGCTAGAAAGTAGTATTAACATATGTGGGACTTTCCCCCAAAAAAAGAATATAAATGAGAAACTTAAATTTGAAGAGCCTTAAATATTATAGAATAGAGAATTTACATTTTTTTAATAATAAGATAACCTAAAATACACACACGCTATAATAACATATTTTTGTTGGTTGGTTGGTTGGTTTTTTTACATAGGGTCTCCTGTAGCTAAGGCTAGCTTTGTCCCACTGCACTCCTGCACCATTGTGGGGCTTGAACCCAGGACCCCGTGAATGCTAGGCAAGAGCTCTACCACTGAGCTACATCCTTACCCCTCATCCCTCAATCTTGTTAATTTCTCTGCAATATCATTGACATGTCTAGGTCAGAGTCTTTTTCGGGGGTGAGGTAGGGGTGGGAGGGTCAGGTGACCCAGTCTAGTCAAAATTTTAGTAAATAGTTGACAATGCTGGTGCACACCTTTAACCTCGGCACTCAGGAGGCAGAAGCACACTGATCTCTGTTAGAGGCCAACCTGGTCTACATAGGGAGCTCCAGACCAGCTGGGGTTATACCGTGAGACCCTGTCTAAAAAAAACAAAACAAAACAAAAACAAAACAAAACTACTACCTTTATAAATTGAAAACAACTTACAGTGTTATGTTTTAAAACTTCAGACAATCTCAATGATTTTTAGCCTTGTGAAGCAGAGCACTGGAACGGATGGGCTCTGTTCTTTTTAGACCTGGCCTTTGCAAATAGAGAAGGAGTCTGTTTCAGTTAGTCCTAGACACAGGTAAGTGCAGAATGCTTTAGTTTTACAGATAAGAAAACTGAAGCTCGCAGAGGTTAAGTGACGTTGTTTCCAAGTTCACAGAGTAATTCAGCGGAGCAGCATTCAGGACTTTGGCTCCTGGCCATGGCTCCCCAAGCACATTGGCTCCCCAAGCACATCCTAAAGCTAGAGAAAGAGGCCTGGGGGGCTCCTCCCTGCCATTTGTTCTTTGCCCTCAGGTCAGACAGAAGGAATCAGGTGGAGACTCTCTACCTAGCATTTGTTAATTAGCACTGAACATTTGATATCCAGTTGCTGTCCTGTCAAGAAAAGAAATCCTTTCCTTTTCTTCCCCTCCTGGGAAACAGTGTCCCCTTTCTTGCTTTTTAATGAAATGTGCTTTCTGATGTGTCATTTGATCTTACGCTCTTTAAGGTAAATTTAGTCCCTGGTGAAAGGTGATGTATCAGCAGCCACCTGTAAGAGGAACTATCTGCTTCTCAGTGCCTTTTACACTCACTGGATGCCTAACCTGAAAAAGGGAGCAAGATTCTTATGCAAACAAAGCTAAAGTCACAAAACACAGGAACATGCTGAGCTGGTAACGATATACCTGGATGGCAGAAAATGTGAAATCAGCTGTCCTAGATCACAGGCAAAGTCTGTGATGGGTATAGACCTGTGCTGTGGGATGTTCTGTATGGCAAATGTGTTGCTGATTGGTCAATAAATAAAACACTGATTGGCCATTGGCTAGGCAGGAAGTGTAGGTGGGACAAGGAGGAGAATAAAGCTGGGAAGTGGAAGGCTGAGTCAGAGAGACACTGCCAGCTGCCACGATGACAAACAGCATGTGAAGATGCCGGTAAGCCACGAGCCACGTGGCAAGGTATAGATTAATAGAAATGGATTAATTTAAGCTATAAGAACAGTTAGCAAGGCTGCCACAGCCATACGGTTTGTAACCAATATAAGTCTCTGTGTTTACTTGGTCGGGACTGGCAGGTGAGAGAGATTTGTCCTGACTGTGGGCCAGGCAGGAAAACTCAAGCTACAGACCTGCATATGCTTGTTCAAATTTACAAATAGCTTAAATGAAAAATAAATAAATAAATAAATAAATAAAACAAACCAGTGCTGGATGTGTTGCATCCTTCTAATCCCAGCACTTGGGAGGCAGAGGCAGGCAGATATCTGAGTTTGAGGCCACCCTGGTCTACTGAATGAGTTCCAGGATAGCCAGGGCTTCACAGAGAAACCTGGTCTCTAAAAAACCCAAAAATAAATAAAATAAAATTTGAAAATAAATAAGTAAAAATAAACCCACAAAACAAAACAAAACAAACAACAACAAAAGACCAGATAGCTTTTCTTTTAAACCTAGTGCCTAGGGACTGGAGGTGTACTTCAGTTGGCAGGTAAGTGTACTTCAGGTACAAAACCCTGAGTTCAATCCCCAGCATAAACCAAGCACACACCTGTAATCCTAGCAAGATTATCCTCATTGACCCCATCACAAGTTGATGGCTAGCCTGAACTATAAAAGACACCATATGAAAAATAAACAAAAATCCTGGTGCCCTGATAAACTGCTTCAGGCTTGGGAGA